>NC_134407.1:112646760-112946760 GCF_038048845.1 Mixophyes fleayi | reverse complement strand
GTTTTTGGGGTGTCCTCCCTAATTGTGCATTAATATTTCTGGCTGTCAAAAGTCATATCTGTCAGCAGTATCTACTCAATAATTTTTAGCACTCCTCAGTGTTTTTGGGGGTGTCCTCCCTAATTGTGCATTAATATTTCTGGCTGTCAAAAGTCATATCTGTCAGCAGTATCTACTCAATAATTTTTAGCACTCCTCAGTGTTTTTGGGGTGTCCTCCCTAATTGTGCATTAATATTTCTGGCTGTCAAAAGTCATATCTGTCAGCAGTATCTACTCAATAATTTTTAGCACTCCTCAGTGTTTTTGGGGTGTCCTCCCTAATTGTGCATTAATATTTCTGGCTGTCAAAAGTCATATCTGTCAGCAGTATCTACTCAATAATTTTTAGCACTCCTCAGTGTTTTTGGGGTGTCCTCCCTAATTGTGCATTAATATTTCTGGCTGTCAAAAGTCATATCTGTCAGCAGTATCTACTAAATAATTTGTAGCACACCTCAGTGTTTTTGGGGTGTCCTCCCTAATTGTGCATTAATATTTCTGGCTGTCAAAAGTCATATCTGTCAGCAGTATCTACTAAATAATTTGTAGCACACCTCAGTGTTTTTGGGGTGTCCTCCCTAATTGTGCATTAATATTTCTGGCTGTCAAAAGTCATATCTGTCAGCAGTATCTACTCAATAATTTTTAGCACTCCTCAGTGTTTTTGGGGTGTCCTCCCTAATTGTGCATTAATATTTCTGGCTGTCAAAAGTCATATCTGTCAGCAGTATCTACTAAATAATTTGTAGCACACCTCAGTGTTTTTGGGGTGTCCTCCCTAATTGTGCATTAATATTTCTGGCTGTCAAAAGTCATATCTGTCAGCAGTATCTACTAAATAATTTGTAGCACACCTCAGTGTTTTTGGGGTGTCCTCCCTAATTGTGCATTAATATTTCTGGCTGTCAAAAGTCATATCTGTCAGCAGTATCTACTCAATAATTTTTAGCACTCCTCAGTGTTTTTGGGGTGTCCTCCCTAATTGTGCATTAATATTTCTGGCTGTCAAAAGTCATATCTGTCAGCAGTATCTACTCAATAATTTTTAGCACTCCTCAGTGTTTTTGGGGTGTCCTCCCTAATTGTGCATTAATATTTCTGGCTGTCAAAAGTCATATCTGTCAGCAGTATCTACTAAATAATTTGTAGCACACCTCAGTGTTTTTGGGGTGTCCTCCCTAATTGTGCATTAATATTTCTGGCTGTCAAAAGTCATATCTGTCAGCAGTATCTACTCAATAATTTTTAGCACTCCTCAGTGTTTTTGGGGTGTCCTCCCTAATTGTGCATTAATATTTCTGGCTGTCAAAAGTCATATCTGTCAGCAGTATCTACTCAATAATTTTTAGCACTCCTCAGTGGTTTGCGCTCAGAATGGATTCAAAGCAGTCCACATATGATCTAAATGAGCAACCAGGTTCTGTCACCAGTCCTGATGTTAGTGTTCCCAGTACGTCATCTGGCCAAGGCGATGTCAAACAACAGAGTGTTTTCAAATTAGTGCAAAAAACAAAAACCAAAAAAAAATTTACTGTATTGAAGCGAAAAAGAAGTGTAACTGAGCAAAAGTTAAGTGACGATAAAAAAAAAATTGCAAGCATGCCATTCTACACACGCAGTGGCAAAGAGAGAATGAGGCCTTCACCTTTGGCTATTAGTGGCAGATCCCAAAAAGTTACCCAGGCTACAATTGGTGCACAACTACTGTTACGCGTCAAAGCTGAGCTGCAAGATACCAGTGAGGCATTACAGGAGAATATTTGCTCTGATTCACAAATGACAACAATCCCTGTGGAGAGTCCATCCAACAGTGGGATGTCTAATCGTGAGCATTCTGCTGATGTGTGCCTTAATAGCCCGAGTGTAGCCGGTGATACCCAAATTGAGGATGCCACTTTGGAATTAGAAGAGGATGAGGGGGAGATTTGTGTAGGCGACGAGGGCGCTAATGAGGATGTTGATGAGGATGAGGTTGTTTGTGTAAGTCCTGCACCAGTGGCAGCAGTTCTGGCACGTGACAAGAAAAAGGCCATTGTCATGCCTGGGCATAAAACAAAAAAATCCACTTCTTATGTGTGGAATTATTTCTACCCAAATCCAGACAACAATTGTATAGCCATTTGTAGTGTATGTGAAGCCACAGTCAGTCGAGGGAGGGACCTTAACCATCTTGGAACCTCGTCTATGTTACGCCATTTAACGAGAGTTCATGGCAAAGTGTTGGGAAAAGCTGAAAGTTCTTCCCAAAAGAATACAAGCACTCCCTCATCAGCTAAGACCCTCCGCTCACCGACATACCGACGGCTACAAAATACACCCACCACACCATCCTCATCAATATCCTCAGTAGCGCTCGGAGTTAGCCCAGCATCCCACTTAAGGCTGGATGACTCCGGCACTATTATTGATTCCTCTGAAGAAAGCGTTAGTCCTGCTGCTGCTGTTGCTGCTGCTGGGGGTGAATCGTCATCCCAGAGGCAGGTGAATAAAATGAGCAGTCCTACATTTCAGCAATTAACTGTGAAACAATCATTTGCGAGGGGAAGCAAATATGACAGCAGTCACCCAGTCGCCAAGCGAATCACAGACGCCATGGCTGCAATATTAGTGTTAGATCTGCGTCCAATCTCCACAATAAACGCAGCTGGTTTTTCACAGTTAATTGAGGTTTTGTGTCCGCGTTACAGAATTCCATCGCGACACCATTTCTCCCGTAAAGCTATTCCACAACTATACCAAAAAGTGTGTAAAAATGTAGAGATTGCGCTGAAAAATGCCATTCTGCCCACTGTTCACTTAACCACAGATATGTGGACAAGTGGAAGTGGCCAAACCAAAGACTATATGACTGTGACAGCCCACTGGGTTGGTCATTCACCTTCACCAGCAGGAACAGCAGCAGCATGTACACCACTACGTAACATTTGTCACAGGCAGGCCACTCTTTGTATCACCGGCTTCACTAACAGGCATACGGCTGACAATTTGTTACGCAAACTGAGAGATGTGATTGATGCATGGCTTATACCACTCGGACTCTCCCCAGGGTATGTCATTTCAGATAACGCCAACAATATAGTGCGAGCATTACAGCTGGGTGATTTCCAACATATTCCCTGTTTTGCTCACACCATCAACTTGGTGGTGCAGAGCTTCCTACGAAATAACCGTGAGGTGCAGGAGATGCTTTCGGTGGCCCGTAAAATTTCAGGCCATTTCAGGCATTCAGCCACAGCATGTAGGAGATTACAGCAGCTCCAAGAGCAGTTTAACTTGCCCTGCCACCAACTTAAGCAAGAGGTGGTAACTCGGTGGAATTCCACCCTGTACATGCTTCAGAGGATGGAGGAACAGCGCAAAGCCATCCAAGCATATTGCACAAGTCATGACATTGGGAAAGGAGGGGGGATGTATTTCACTCTTGCACAGTGGGGAATCCTTTCAGTGCTGTGCAAGGTGCTGAAACCATTTGAAGTTGTGACATGTGAGGTCAGTGCAGACTCTGCTAGTTTGAGCCAAGTCATTCCTTTAATTAGACTATTGGAAAAGCAGCTTGAGAAAATGAAGGAGGAGCTGAAAGCAAGCAATTCAGCAAAGTATGTTGGCCTTGTCGATCAAGTACTTAATTCGCTTCACAATGATCCTCGAGTTATTAAGATCTTGAACTCGGATCAGTACGTTTTGGCCACTGTGCTTGATCCAAGGTTTAAAACCTACATTGAGTCTTTACTTGTAAATGAGCGAGATGTGAACTTTTGCAAGGAGCTATTGCTCAGCAAGTTGGCCGCTGAACTGGGCCTCGGCTTGACGACGTGACCTCCTTCACTTTCTCAAGCTGTTGCTCGTAAAAAATTAAATTTCCAAAAAAGAAGCAGGGAAGACACAGGGGGCAGACGAGAACAATTTAACATCTGGGCTGGTTTGAAGGATTTTTCAAAAAAATGTGTCACTTTGCCCATAAGTCCATCCAATATGAGTATAAACATGCAAAGGATGGTGGAGGATTACTTTCAAGAGGTAGTTGATATGGAAATGTCAGACAGTCCCTTTCCTTACTGGGAAGAAAAGCAGGCCATTTGGAAACCCATGTACAAACTTGCTTTGCAATACCTAAGCTGCCCACCCTCCAGTGTGTACTCTGAACGAGTGTTCAGCACAGCAGGGAACTTAGTCAGTGATCGCCGTAGAAGGTTACTTCCCAAAAATGTGGAGAAAATGATGTTTATAAAAATGAACTACATCTTCCACGAGGAAGGCCTTCACCATCCAAGACATCCAAGCACTGACTGTTCTCTAATGGCGGATTCAAGCGGCGATGAATTGATAGTCTGTGATGATGACGTACACACTGATGAGGGTGAGGATGAAGCTGAAGATGATGCCGATAACATCTTTTTAAAACTTTCTATGTAAGTGTAGGGTGCAATCTACCCCCAAAGAGGAAAGGGACTTGTGGCATTTCCATATCACATACCATCTTGAAAGGCTGCTGTTAGGGCAATTTATCCTTAAGGGTAGGGTGTCATAGACAGAGTGACCCTAAACTGGCTTTGTCCATTTTTCATAATATTGTACAGTCTATAATGGCTGAATTTTTTAGTATTTTATACAAGTGGAGGGGGGCCTAGAGAGACAGAAACCAAACTGGCTTTCTCCATGTCAATTAATATTGTACAGTCTATAATGGCTGAATTTTTTGGTATTTTATACAAGTGGAGGGGGGCCTAGAGAGACAGAGTGACCCCAAACTGGCTTTCTCCATGTCAATTAATATTGTACAGTCTATAATGGCTGAATTTTTTAGTATTTTATACAAGTGGAGGGGGGCCTAGAGAGACAGAAACCAAACTGGCTTTCTCCATGTCAATTAATATTGTACAGTCTATAATGGCTGAATTTTTTGGTATTTTATACAAGTGGAGGGGGGCCTAGAGAGACAGAGTGACCCCAAACTGGCTTTCTCCATGTCAATTAATATTGTACAGTCTATAATGGCTGAATTTTTTAGTATTTTATACAAGTGGAGGGGGGCCTAGAGAGACAGAAACCAAACTGGCTTTCTCCATGTCAATTAATATTGTACAGTCTATAATGGCTGAATTTTTTGGTATTTTATACAAGTGGAGGGGGGCCTAGAGAGACAGAGTGACCCCAAACTGTCTTTCTCCATGTCAATTAATATTGTACAGTCTATAATGGCTGAATTTTTTAGTATTTTATACAAGTGGAGGGGGGCCTAGAGAGACAGAAACCAAACTGGCTTTCTCCATGTCAATTAATATTGTACAGTCTATAATGGCTGAATTTTTTGGTATTTTATACAAGTGGAGGGGGGCCTAGAGAGACAGAGTGACCCCAAACTGTCTTTCTCCATGTCAATTAATATTGTACAGTCTATAATGGCTGAATTTTTTAGTATTTTATACAAGTGGAGGGGGGCCTAGAGAGACAGAAACCAAACTGGCTTTCTCCATGTCAATTAATATTGTACAGTCTATAATGGCTGAATTTTTTGCTATTTTATACAAGTGGAGGGGGGCCTTGAGAGACAGAAACCAAACTGGCTTTTTCCATTTCTTTACATATTTAACTATAAGTGTAGGGTGTAATATACATTCAAAGACGATGGCTGCATTGCCAATATGCATAGATGGAGAGGAAGACAATCTGTTTTGTGTGTAGAATAGGCCTACCAACGAAGAATTAAACTGTTTTTTTGGATGATTTATTACCTCAACAATTAGATTACTTGTCTCTAAAACAGTTGGAGCACTAAATTGGGTTAATTTAGGCCCAAAAACATGGATTTTCCCAAAAAATAGCAAAACAAAACCAAACAAAACCAAAACCAAAACCAAAACAGGCAATGGCGGTTTTGCAAAACCAAAACCAAAACCAAAACACGACGGTAATCCAGATCCAAAACCGAATCCAAAACCAAAACACGGGGGTCAGTGACCATCTCTAGTTATTATGATGTTGAACATGGATATGGTTAAAACGAACTTAGCATACTGTAGGCTACTATTGAAAACTTTACATGTTAAATGTGAGGCCAGGGGCCCTTTCCATAGCATTTTTTTTACATTCCGGCCACACATATTGCATAGCAAACAGTTTGCTACATTAGGAGATAAAAATAATTTTGAAATATCCAGAAATTTCTGATAAATTATTATACTTACTTTTCTCCAAAGTTTGCCACAAAAAACAAAAACTATTTTGATAGTCAACTGGGTAATGCGTGGTATGGCCTGCAATAAAAAACAAAATAAATGTTTATAAGCAAGGAAAGGTAATGTGGTAAACAAAGCTAACCTCCTAATTTGATTATGGATAAGGTTCAAGAGAACTTAGCATACTGTAGGCTACTATTGAAAACTTTACATGTTAAATGTGAGGCCAGGGGCCCTTTCCATAGCAGTTTTTTCACATTCCGGCCACACATATTGCATAGCAAACAGTTTGCTACATTAGGAGATAAAAATAATTTTTACATCTTACAATCTCTGATTTAGTTTTGTACTTACTGTTTGTTGTTGGATTCTTAGACAAACAATCCTAATTTAATGAAATGTTGATTGTGCTCTATCCAGGCAAAAAAGCGAATGAACAGGCACTAGACCAAAGCACAGGTGGATTTAAATGGAGTTTTGAATTAATAAACCAGGTGTACACTCTTCTTCCTGATTGCAGAGCACACAGTACTCGTCTCAGTGCAGGCACCCGCCATGTTCTTGGTGGGAGAGACAATCAGAGACACAACACAGGTGCGTGAAAGCTCCGCGTGTGACGTGAGCACGCCCATACATGCTCAGCGAACCAATCGGAATGCAGAGGCCCCCATTTTGTGTGATAGGCATTATTCCAAAATGAGGGCTACTATTTTCGCCAGGCGTGAATTGCGAGTCCTTACAGAGGGTATGGACAATGTACCCTCTGGAAGGTATGTGTCCAACAAGGTCAAGGTGCGGGCCTATCAAAGGGTCCACAGACACCTCCGCCTACGATACAATATTCGGCGAAGCACCGTTCAGCTCCAACGGCGGTGGAGCGATCTCCGGCGCCGCCAGCCCCAGCTTCTGGAAGAGCTCCGTCGGGAGATCAGAATAAGTGAGTTCTTTACTAATCACAAAAAACATGTCTACATATATATATTTGCTCTATGGCCCTGATTCATTTGTGTTTTGTTTAAAGTTAACATGTAAATTGTTTGCTTAATTGATGTAAATATTTTGATTTTTGATATTATCTCCAAATTTATATAAATGTACGAAAAAACAACCTTGTTGTGTGTCTCTTTATTCATCTAATTCACCTACAGGTGGGTGTAAAGACAAAAGAGATTGTATCTAATAATCCAAAAATATAAACATTTAAATAAGATGGTTTGTTTTGAAGTCCATCATGATTTTGCAAGCAGAAAAGATTGTGATTTGCTGTTTGCATTTCTTCCAAAAGGAACATGTGCCCTCCACCAACAAGCCACCCCTCTAAGAGGTATGGCATCTGTAGGCCCTGTGTGCAAGATAAATTCCCAAAGGTCAAATGCCCTAGCTAGTTTACAATTTCCCCAAATCATGTGTCATTGTAGTGATAGTCCAACGTTACGTTCAAGTGTCAGATCAAAGTCAGTCACACATTGAAGAGAACATATGGAAACTGTACCCAGAAGTGGTGTAAGGCAGAAGTGCAAGCGAAGCTAAATCTCCATGGTACTGGAGTGTGGTAAGCGGCCTGTTGTGTTTTGAAACAGCTGAGTACATGACATAACGTGTACGGCGTGGATCCAGATGAAAGTCGCAAGTCGGATGGCAGCCAATGTAGCATTTAATTCAAAGAAGGCTGTCCGCTACAAATCCCCCCCCCCCCCTCTTAGTCCACTTGTAGTAATAAATGTCAGCATGCACATAATAATGTGCCTGCGAACTGTGGGTCCTGAGGCATTGTTGAAAATTCCCACCAAGAATAAATTTTATTACAATACAGGATAATTAGGAGGGCATGTCTAACAATGTAGTACAAATAAAATCTACAAAATAAAAGCATTGTGTGAAGTTCCTGGGTTTCTTGTTAGCATAATGTTTCCAGTCCACACAATAGTTGTGGGTAAGCTTTGTATTTGAACTCATGTCTGCTGTGTTGTGAGTCCAAAGTGCTAACCAGTGAGCTACCTGTGAGATGGATATTTTAGTGAATAATTTGTGTGAATAATGAAGAGTAGTATTAAGTGTCAGTTTCCTGTGTAGCACGCATGCTGTATGGTTGGTGTTGTCTGGGTTTTTTTAATATCAGGTTGGGCTAGTGGGTAGCTGTCCCACTTTCCATACAGTCACTCATGAGTTCTAATCCAGACAGAAACAGAAACCCTTCCTCTGTGTGGAAGTTGTATACACTCTTGTGTGTATCCTTTATGGAAGAGTATGCTATGCATTCATTTTGCTGAAAAGGCAAAGATGTATTCACACCACATACATTTTAATACATTCGTTATTCATGTGTTTTTAATGTAGCAATGTGCATGCATTTTGCATACTATACGGCGACTTGAAATGGAAATTCTAAACACAGAAAGATCGTGAGCAATGTGTTTGTTACAAGTGTGTATTAGGTTAATTAGTAGCAAAGGAAAAACAACCGTCCAGAGTGTTGCACATCATTGTTATATGTCAGTGATTAATGAGTAAGAGCTATCTCGTAAAAATAAGCCCCAGGCATTTTTTGTGTTGTGTTGTGTGTAAACAAACTCTTGGTCCCTCCCACAGTGGGCGTGAGGTTTGCATTGCTTGGCTTGTCGTCAATCAGTTGAGAGCCGTCGCTTATGCGTGTAGCATGTTTAAAGATCCGCATGTGGGTGTGTTTTCTAACGTTTGCACTGCTTATTTCCGTCACTTAGGCCACATGGGGGTGTGTTTTTGCTGTTTGAGATGCTTATTTCGGTTTACGTCACTCAAAGTATGCAAGGCAGATGCGTATGTGTTTGCGAACTTTGATGAATCGGGCCCCTACTGCTTGTATGTTATTTATCCATCTTGCATAGAAAAATACAATAGCCAACACTGGGTCAACACGATGGCTTTGCACCCCACCCTCCCTGTGCTGGTGTCAGGAGTTTGATTCCTGACCATTGCCTTATGTGTATTGAGTTAGTGTTCTTCCCATGTTAGTGTGGATTTCCTTCAAAAATACTAATCCATACTAGTGTATCTTCGTTTGCTGCTAACAAATTGACCAGAATCTGTCTGTGTTACAGCTTTTACATTGTAAGCTCTTTTGGGTCAGATTGCCTTCTCTGGACACTGCAGCAGAAATAGTGGTACTATATAAATGGTGCAATGATGATGTAGTAGTAACAAAACAATCTAGCTTAAATGCCATTATTGTTTTATTGAAATATCCATTCTTTTTTGTCCTTATACTCACATGTTGTGCAATTGAAATATACTAATAAAGACACACACACCAATGATTCTGTTTTAAACATATTTATAACAACATCCAAATTATTCAACTATCATAGAAAACCTAAAAAACTAAAAAATATAATCATAAAAATCAGCCCATAATTGGGTTTGCTTCTGCAATTTTTTGGTAATTTTTTTCATTTTTTTTGGGGTAGAAAATCATTTTGGCCTGAATTTCAGGCAACGATGGGGAGGAGGGGGGGGGGGGGTGGGGGTTGAGCCACTCAAAGGCATCATTGCGAGCTGGAAAATAAAATAAAAAATAAAACCCTGGCAACTTAATTGTGAAAACAAACAGGAGTTAGCAGAGATGTGTACTGTTATATTACTTTAAAATGAAAGCAATGTCTAATGGGATGCCAAACACAGTTGGAGCAACACAGTTGGAGCAAGAGGCATAAGACTTTTGTGTGGCAGTATTATATATATATATATATATATATATATATATATATGTATACACAATTCTGTTGTGGCCAAGGGAGGGGTGGGGTTGAGAGTGTATTTTTCAAAAATACTTTGTAGGCCCATCATGATGGAAACCTGTGCCATTTATGTCAACTTTAATTGAACATGTGTGACATTTATTAACAGTACGATGGACATATAAATGATCTAAAAATATTTAAAGGCTTTAATTAAAATACTTACTATCTCCCAAGGCCTTGGCAACTTGAGGCACCACCACCACCACCTCCTCCTCCTGGTGCACTGTCATTGGCTCTTCATGGCCAAACAGCTGGGCTTCAGGCTCCACCTGGACCTCGGGCTCCGCCTCCGCTTCGGCCTCATCATAGGCGTCGGCCTCAGACTGGGGCTCGGGCTCGAACTCGGACTCGGCCTTAGACTGGGGCTCAAACTCAGTCTCGGCTTCGTCCTCGGAGTCGGACTCCGCCTCCACCTCTTGCTTCTCCTCCTCCTTCTCCTCCTGGGCCTGGCGTTGTTGCCGACGTCTACAGTCTGTTTTAATAAAAAAACAATATTAGTGAATTGATCAAATATTCACCTGCTTAATATAGATGTAGTCCGATAATCATGTGATCAGACATTGTGAGCCTTTTAATTGCCACCACAGATAAATATTAACTTCTCCCAAAGGATATAAACATGACCGACACAATCCACTTCACATGGCCTGTAACAAATTATTGCTTTTGGCTTAGGGACATGGACTATCTCACAGTGGCCTAGTGGTTAGCACTTCTGCCTCACAGCACTGGGGTCATGAGTTTGATTCCTGAACATGGCCTTATCTGTGTGGAGTTTGTATATTCTCCCTGTGTTTGCGTGTGTTTCCAGCAGGTGCTCTGGTTTCCTTCCACACTCCTAAAACATACTGGGAGGTTAATTGGCTGCTATAAAAAATTGACTCTAGTCTGTTTGTATATGTTAGGTAATTCTGTGTGTGTGTATATGCTAGGGAATTTAGACTGTAAGCTCCAATGGGGCAGGGACTGAAGTGAATGAGTTCTCTGTACAGCGCTGCTGAATTTGTGGCGCTATATAAAGAAGTGATGATGATGATAATAATGTTGAAATTGTCCTTTGTTGGGGCCCCACCACAATTGAAATAGCCAGATAATGAATGACTGATTAGGTATTGATAAAGAGTGCATAAATAATGTATTATTTATGCTTAATTTTATAATATATAACAGAGATTCAGTCACAGTTGAATTAGCGCACTAGCTTTGCACAAAATCAGCCATTCTGCCCCCCACCTGTGACTGTGGGTGGTAACTAAATACTTAAACAGGTTTTCAGCATTTTGTCTGTAATTAGCAAATGAAAGACTTTCCAGGTTCTAGACTCCGCCCACAAGAGGTGTTTACACTAGACAAAGAAATTAGCTTTGTTACTCCATGCTGGATTTCGGACTGATAGGTAATGTAGCTCCTAGGTGAACAGGCCTACTTAGGCCCTGACTAGTATGGAGTGTGCATGGCATGAAAGGTGAGTGTGAGCATGTTATAATGTGTTGTTGAATGGAGGACATAAGAATGAATGATTATTTGTTGTAAGTGATATGAAAGTTTAAGTGAGAATGAAAGTTTGAATTGATTGGATTGATATGGACAGAGTTATATGGACAGAGTTACATAAATGCATGCCTGGTTGGGATAAATGAAAGCATTTGTGTTTATACATAGTTAATGCTATGCTGTGACTTGTGGAGTGCTGTACTATACATAGTCTGGATCCTGGTTGGGATAAATGAAAGCATTTGTGTTTAAATTGGGATCGATTAGTTAGGCTTTGGTAATGGAGATGTTTGTGCTATGTGTGAAATATCAGGTGGTAAAATTGGCCAATGGACATTATGCGTTTACTGCTGAATATAGAGCTATTTGTGGTGGATTGGCTAAATACTGCTTGTAATGGGTTTGTACTGAGTTCACATTGTTTAGTAACTGTAATTGTTCAGTAGGCCTTGTGGGCCTACAAGCATGGCAAGTCAGCCATTTTGGATGGTGACTACATTGCATAGAAAGTGGTGGTTTAAGGAAGTGATCAGATTGTTAGATATGCATAGAAAGTGGGTTTATGCACCGAAAGTATAGTAGTTTGAACTGGTTGAAACGATCTAGTGAAAATGGCCACTAGACTTTAAGTGACGTATGTTTGTGGTCTGTATGGATTCTTCCCCTCCCCCGTCACTACACAATACATACATACACACACACACACACACACCTTTAAACAATAGTTAGTCAAAATACACACAATTATATATATATCTTGTGTGTACAATATTGTTACGCTGTTTATTGTTCTATAATATAATACAACACACTTTAAACAAATCCTATATCTTGTCGTGATTATTCTTGAAACTTGTCGATATAAAGAAATATAAAAATGATATTTCATGGGTTAATTCAGAAATACCTTTTGCGAGGAGTTGTTAACGGTATTTAAATGGTCATACATATATTTGCCAGTATATTAAGGAGATTGTAACCCAAAAAGGAGAAAAGGAATATACTTTTACAATGGCGAGCCCCAGCCCGAACTGTTTTTTTTTTATATAATTTTTTTTGAAGATATAGTGGTGAAATTACTGTTATATTGTAAACTTTTTTTGTTTTATAGAGGGGCGGGAACGAAGGTGGTAATATTTGTGTGATATTACCGTACGCCTTTTCTAGAAAGCGGTTTTGACAAGTAACATTGTTTCATCTGTGTCCTGAAAGATAAATAATTAATTACAGCGAATCTAGATTATGATTTTTAATTTTTAATTTTCATAATGTGTTGGCGAATAGACGTTTAATAACGGGAGTTGTATGTATCTGTTGAACAATTCTGTATTTTTAGGTGTACTAAGATGGCTATTGCTTTGTCTTCACTTATAATACAGGGTAGTTGGAAGGACTTGTGTTTACTTAGCGGTTATATTTATAGTTTAAATCTGATTCTGTGGACTGGGGGGACAGATACTCAGGAGAAAATCCTTCCTTTTTAATCCCCAGAATCAAATTTAGTTATAACTTCTCCTGTGGAAATTTATATTTTAATTTGGACTTTTTGCATAACCAAATTTGCAAGTTATGTGATAATTAGGGATCATTTTAATCACATAATAATTACACCTTGTCTACAGAATAGGTTTGGAGAGGTAGTTTTGGATACTTGGCGGTTTTTGTCAAGGGGTGTGTGATATCTGGGTAATATAGAACCCTGTCAAACAAAAGAATCGCGGGAGTAGCGCTCACGGATTCTTAGCAGGAACGCACAAGCGTAAAAGCTGGGACACCCTGTCCTGTATTGTAGTGGTAGGGGGTGATTGTTTGGAAGATTGTGTAGAAAGATGTCTCTAAAGTACATCGGAGATGTCACAGGTGCGTATTATTCGACGTGACGAAAATAGCGAAAAAGGCGCAAATTGTATTATACGCCGATAGTTACTTTGGGTTGATACAATATTTTTATGTTATATGGATAGATCAAGTTGCTTGTATCTTGTAGATTAAGTATACTAGGTAATCCATAGAGGCATTCCGATATGTAACTTCTGTAGAAACACGCCTTTGACAGTTGTTTAGTGGGTACGGCTATGGCGACACTTAAATTATGAGCGGATCATGCGCAATGGTTCCCCGGTAAAGCCATTATTAGCAATTTTGGCTGGGTGCAACCAGATCTGCAAGACGAATTTACCAATCATTATACGATTGAGAACAGCATTTCCACTCAGTAGACAGGGGGATACTCACACAAATTATTAACACACAAGTCTATAACATGGAACATATGGATTTTATTTTTTTAATTACTTTGGAAACTCGCAAAGTGTGGTATGTTTAACCTGTGTGTTTAACCCTGCTAAAACGTATAGTGATCACCAGTAGTAAGCTTATAATCAGGTTATGTATTGATAAGCTAGGTGTAATTACGTGGACCGTATCACAGGTCGCGGCAGGTAAAATATGAATATTTATATTTTTCAAGATGCCACAGATGTAGTATCTCTAAATCAAGGTCTTTTAGTAAAGTAGGCCACAGGTAGGTATGTACATGGCTGCAAAAGACTTGATTTTAGATGGTAAAAAAATATTACATTATAAATTCTAAGAAATAAGGTATTATATGTACTCAGAGCATTGAACACTTAATTGCCCTTGTAACATAAGTAATAGGGAATAATAAGTAAAATTTGGGTTTTGTCATTGGAGATAGTTGAATGTATACAAGGAGACGTCCTTGCTGTTATGTCAACAAATGAAAATTGATTTAGCCCTTGCAATGTCTGAGATATATATATATATATGCATTTGTTTTAAAACTGTATATGAGGACATATGGGATAATAGAGAGGTGGTATTTAAAATCCTACTCATTTTAAAAACCCAGGTATATACAGGTAATTTATAATGGTATATTGTAAAGAACAAATAATATTGGTAACAGACACACTACCTAGTGGTTACAAATATATATTGCAGCCCCTTCATCAGAGTTTGTACTCTGGAAATGGGCGGGATAAAATATAGATCTGATCATTTTACATGTCATTATTTTGGAGGTGTTTGGCAACATGTAGGTTTGGAATTAATGAAACCCCTGGATAATGGTAATGTGTTTTATTGCCTAGGGATAAAAAGGTGGATCCTAATGCACAGTGGTATATGCCACTCAAAAGTGTGACATGAAATTTCCACTTATGTAAGGTTACACAGCAACTGATAAATGCCATCAGAACTGTTGTATCATTACATAAGGACTAGGTAGGGAAACACACAATTGTATGTAGACATGGTAAACTAGAGTCAAGGAGAAACCCAGGGCATGAATATTAGTGCTTGTTGATGACAGACACAAATTTCTAAAGTTTGTGTTCATAAATACCCATAAAACCGAGTTAAATAAAATAAACCCCAGTGAGTAGTAGTTTTATTCACCAGGATCAGGGGGACTGATATGGATCTTATAGTAGATTAAGCAGTGATTGTTTACCAACTGCAGTAAAAGTTTTAAAACAAAATAGTAGTTTAGTGATTTTGTTGCATTAATCTTTGCTGGCCAGTAGGGGCAATAGCGCACCTAAATCAGTTTTCTTTCTTAGAGAGAGAACATCAGTAGTGGATATACAGATCCGCTACCCAGCAAAGATGGTTATGTACAAAATGTCTAATGCTTTTAAGTGTTTAAAGAGGTTCTTTAGAGGGAAATTGCCATTACCAATATACTAAATGGGTAAATCTCTAAACATCGTGTGTCCTTGGAGATATGATAAGGTAAGATGACGTTATGGGACATAAATGTATTATGTATACTCACATTTCTTTCTGTCTCCGCAGGTAACTAAGAACAGGATTCCTTTGTTTCTCCTTCCCAACTGATACATAGATCATTGGAAATGAGAAAAAGGGGGATAATGGTAATGCTAAGAAAGGTATAAAAATTTGAGTTTCCCAGGTACATGGAAACTTTGAAGGAATTTTTATGGTATTGTAATAAGATAAGTCAGTCTACAGATCCCTGGCGCCATCTAGTGGTCAGAAATATGTGAAGTTTGGTCCATAATACTCGCAAAGGACAGAAAAATGTTTGTTTTTTTCAATTCCATAATGATGGTAACACCTGGAATGAAATTCGTAAGTCATCAGAGGGGACGGGATAGGATTCTAACCATGCTCGGAAGGGAGAATTCCCAGAAGAGTATTTTTGTTTTTCTTCCCATATTAGGAACCAAGAAGTGGACAGCTGCAGAGGTTATCGAAATGCTACAAGTGGACCGGACGCAGAAACGACAGATGGGTAGGAAAAAGTAAAGATTTCAAAACAACTGATATTTTTCTTTTCTTTCCTACAAGATGGATGAGAATTAAGACGGTGCCCAGCTGTGGCAGATGATATCCCTGACAGATGACACGAGATCCTGAGATGGTCGTTAAGGACACAGAATGGCAGGACTTGGACACAGATGAGATCCAAACCAGATGTCAAAGATGACTGTACCCCACAAGACTTCCCCCCCATCGTACTTGGCGAAGATGATGACATCATGAAGAGACACCAAAGATGGAACAACCTTCGGATCTTAGATTTAATTGTTGAGGGATAATTTATTGGGGAGTACCTTGACATGTGTTGATTTTTTCTCCTAAGACAAGGTTTTTTCATCAGACATGGCAACGTAGGAGATCCATTAGCGTCTTCCCCCATTCTTTCTTGATATTTGTGCTAAAAATTGCCTTACCATAATTAATTCCAAACTCAAATATATATATTAATATGTAGCCTTATTGACCACCTGTTCACACACACTCATACATGTTACACACAATCACTAGGAACACTAGGGACACTGATAAGAGATGACAACAGATATCTGTCAGTCTAACTGTAATGACAGAAAACTGACATCAGGGGGAATGATAAAGAGTGCATAAATAATATATTATTTATGCTTAATTTTATAATATATAACAGAGATTCAGTCACAGTTGAATTAGCGCACTAGCTTTGCACAAAATCAGCCATTCTGCCCCCCACCTGTGACTGTGGGTGGTAACTAAATACTTAAACAGGTTTTCAGCATTTTGTCTGTAATTAGCAAATGAAAGACTTGCCAGGTTCTAGACTACGCCCACAAGAGGTGTTTACACTAGACAAAGAAATTAGCTTTGTTACTCCATGCTGGATTTCGGACTGATAGGTAATGTAGCTCCTAGGTGAACAGGCCTACTTAGGCCCTGACTAGTATGGAGTGTGCATGGCCCGTAGGCTATTAAGGGCACAAGGCCCTCAGTCAGTTAGGGAGGCCACAGGCCTCAGGCAGGGGCTAGGACCCCTAGGTAGTAGGGCACAAGGCCCTAGTTAGTGGGCTCAGAGCCCTGAGGTAGAGAGGGGGCTGAGGCCCGTTAATCAGAGCACCAGGCTCTGTGTGTAGCTGGGCAGAGACCCATGGTGTGTAAGGCATAAGGCCCTGGTGGTGTGTGGTAGAGGCGTGGGAGCCTCGTGAGTGTAGGCGCGGTCCTGTGTGAGGTGAGCACACGTGGTTAGGAGGTACAGTAGAGCGGAGGCTCCTGTGGTGCTGTAGCAACCTGCTGGTTGGCTTACAGCGGTGTGCTCGGGTAAGTAGCGTGCAAAGTACTGTATACTGTATTTATTCTGTCTGTGCGGCGAGTATAGTTTACATGACGGTATTTTGGGTGTGCTACATAACTGTGTCCAGGGGCAAGACGTCAGGCCCCCATTAAAGGTAGGCTCTTGTTCCTGTGGTTTTCCTGTGCTAACCCGTGTTGTGGGGACAAGTGTAGTTACCAGCATACACATAGTCAGGGGAGAACACACGTAGTTTCCCTGTCCCTTAGGTCCCCGGGGTCACACTGGTACCCAGAGGGGGAGGCTGAGTGAGTCGGTGGCAGTGCAGCACACCTTGAGGCAGTTCCAGGGGCGGCCGTGGTTCTGATCAAGGGTCCTCAAGGCCGGTTCCGTGCAGGTGGACCTGTGGTTCCGGACGTAGGGACACGTGTGAGATACCCGAGTACAGGCAGTCGGGCGGTTCAGTTCGATCGGCTGTTCCGTGCGGCAGTCGGCCCGCGGGTTAGTGTGCTGTTCTACGGAGCCTCAGCCGGGCTTAAAGAACCGGTCCTTAGGGTCCGTGGGTGACCCCATATCAAGAAGGCAGCTTCTTGGTACGACCTGGGTGAGGGGGTTAGGAACCGCCCTCCGGTGTAGGCTGTGAACACCGGCTGGTGTTCCCCGTAGCGTGTAAGTGAGCAGTTCTGTTAGTGCACCACACCTAGTTAGTCCTAGTGTTTTGACTTAGTTGCGTTGCCGACCATTAGAACGTTGTTAGGGTCGGGTCGCTGTTGCAGTCAGTCCAGTTTGGTGGGTGCCATCTTAGTCTCACGAAGAGCGTAGAGGGAGGCTGTGTGTTCTTGTCATCCGCAGGAGTCGGGAAGGTGCAGGAGAACCGGCTCGGAAGTGGGAGTGTCCCGGTGAGTATCACGCTCGATTCCCCCTTTCGGTTAGGCCCTCACCGGCAGGTGTGTGAGGTACTTGAGGCGGGATTAGTCCTCGGATTAGTCTTGGCCTTCAGTGCCTGTAGTCCCCCGCGTCTTGGCAAGAACAAAGTGAGGAGGCGGCAAGGAGCTTGGACTGACTGTGCCCTTGTTCTTTGCCGTAGTCTCGGACAGCCCTTACCTGGTAGGCACGGCCGTAATCTCTGCCTCTATCTTAGAGGGACGTGATTGGAGGTGACTGCGGCTGCGGATCTGCTGGGATTGGATCGCAGCTGGGAAATCGGAAGCGGACTGGAGGTGACCATCGTTTACAAGGTGAGTTCTTTTGTGTTGCGTCTGTCCCTGTCTTTCCCCGCAGGGGGCGTTACAGTACTATACATAGTCTGGATCCTGGTTGGGATAAATGAAAGCATTTGTGTTTAAATTGGGATCGATTAGTTAGGCTTTAGTAATGGAGATGTTTGTGCTATGTGTGAAATATCAGGTGTTAAAATTGGCCAATGGACATTATGCGTTTACTGCTGAATATAGAGCTATTTGTGGTGGATTGGCTAAATACTGCTTGTAATGGGTTTGTACTGAGTTCACATTGTTTAGTAACTGTAATTGTTTAGTAGGCCTTGTGGGCCTACAAGCATGGCAAGTCAGCCATTTTGGATGGTGACTACATTGCATAGAAAGTGGTGGTTTAAGGAAGTGATCAGATTGTTAGATATGCATAGAAAGTGGGTTTATGCACCGAAAGTATAGTAGTTTGAACTGGTTGAAACGATCTAGTGAAAATGGCCACTAGACTTTAAGTGACGTATGTTTGTGGTCTGTATGGATTCTTCCCCTCCCCCGTCACTACACAATACATACATACACACACACACACACACACACACACACCTTTAAACAATAGTTAGTCAAAATACACACAATTACATATATATCTATATTACAGGCAATAAGTATGATATATATTGCACTAAATCTATATTGTGTGTACAATATTGTTACGCTGTTTATTGTTCTATAATATAATACAACACACTTTAAACAAATCCTATATCTTGTCGTGATTATTCTTGAAACTTGTCGATATAAAGAAATATAAAAATAATATTTCATGGGTTAATTCAGAAATACCTTTTGCGAGGAGTTGTTAACGGTATTTAAATGGTCATACATATATTTGCCAGTATATTAAGGAGATTGTAACCCAAAAAGGAGAAAAGGAATATACTTTTACAGGTATATATAATAGTATTTTTGTTTGATCTTATGTGACCTTATCAATATTTGTCCTTATAAATATGTGAAACTCAGCTACGTACAACTGTGAGTGTGGACATGGTTTTCAAAGATGGCAATCAAATCTTTTTTCAATAACAAAAGCACATCTGCCACTGTAATATGCAAAATGATTTTAAGGTAAGGTTATCAAGTTGCCTTAGTGGGCATCACTTCTGCATCACGGGACTGGGGTCAAGAGTTGGAATCCAAAACCTGCTTTAATGTTCTGGAGTTTGACCCTCAATCATTTAGGAAGGTAAATGTTCAGCCCCAAAAATTAGGAGACAGGAGCCAAAGCAGGTTGTATTGGAGAAGGGGTTACCTATCTAATGTGGAGGAAGATTGATATGTAGTTGTAGGCCATGTCATGTGATTTGGGTTAATGTATTTTGAACAGTATACCAAATAAATATGTTTAGACACGTTTTCCGCGACTAATAGAGAACTCACTTATTATTATCTCCTGCCGTACCTCCCTCAGCAGCTGCGGTTGACGCCGGTCGGAGGTTGCTCCAGCGTCTCTGTAATTGTACAACAGACCTGCACTTGTTGTATCTCAGGCGGAGGTATCTGCGGACCCTTTGATAGGCCTGCATTTCACCTCGTTGGAGATGTATCTGCCCGAGGGCATGTTGTCCATGCCCTCGGTCAGAGCCCGCAGTTCTCTCCTGACAAACACCGCAGCCCTCATTTTAAATATCCAAAACCTACTCTGCAGTACTCTGATTGGTTATCTGAGAACATGTGGGCGTGCTCCCATCTCACGCGGATCTTTCCTGCACCTGTGTGTAAAATGGCTGCCTGTAGATCCAAAAACATGGCATCTGGCGCGGATGAGATGAGTACTATGTGCTTTGAAATGAGGAAGACAATAGTGTACACCTGGGCTAGCAATTAAATCAGGCATTTAAGCCCACCTGGCCTCTTCCTTCACTCCTACTCATTTGTGAATTTGGTAAGCAGCCTCTGGTTTAAAGGAAATCTTTTTAGTGAAGAATATTGTTAAATCCTGTGAATTCACAAACATTATTACAGTAAGTACTATTTGATGTGATATGTTTCAATAGATACAACATGTTTGCTTAAGAATAGGAACCAAACTTGTTAGGCATAAAGCAATGTTGCTGTGCTTGCAACTTTCCAAAAGTGGGCTTGGGCTCAAAATACACAGGTAAAGTGTCACATTTATTGCAACACTCTGCTACTGGGTTTCCCAAACAAAACCCAAGAGTAAGCAGACTATAGCATTGCTGGTCAGATTAACTGAAATGTATCTAGCCACTATCTTTGGTGTTCAAAAACCATTTATGTACAATATTGTCTTCACTCTCAATCATCCTTATGCCTATCTTTTGGCCTCACCTTAGATTTCCAAACAAATTGGTTGGATTTTCTCTTCTCCGGAATCTGACTTGGAGATAGGCGAATTCTCTGTGCTTCAAACACTGCTGATTACTTAGTGATAAGAATGGAACCTGACCAATTGTCCTTTATTTTTCTGGGCCTCAGAAGGGGGTGGAGGGCCATTACACATATTTGTGAAGTGTCTGCGGATAATGTACATTAGACACCTGGATCTATAAAGTTTAAAAAGTTTAATGTGTGGACTTGTAAACTGCTGGGGTTTTTGTTACGACCTCCTTTCACCTTTTCTGGTGTTGCATTTGTCCATTTTTCAATTTAGTTGCTTGAAAAACCTAGCAGGGGAATAACAATGTAATGAAGTCAAAACTGAGTAGTAGAAGTATTTTGCAAATGATGATTCAGTGACTTTACATAAGACACTTTTTTGACCAGTTTAATAAGTTACAGGTATTGTGACAGGATGGACCGCCTATGCCACCCTGCCTGTGGTTGCGAGGAACCGGCTGGGCTTACTTTGCCACCGTTCCCTTTCGTTATTTCGAATATGCCCCTCCTGCTGCAGTGGGAGGAGCCAGCTGCCACCACTGAGCTCCTTTTATGGCACTTAGAACCACGTTCCTTCTGGGTCACTGACACTGCTAGCGTGTCTCCTTGCTGGTGTATCCGATTGGTACTCCTGACCTCAGGGCCGGACTAGGACTAAAAATCAGCCCTGACATTTAAAGCACACAAGCCCACCTGCTGTGGGCTCCATGCACTATATTGTTGCAGCCTGAAGTGGCGTTGCTGGTGCAGTCCAACATGAAGCATCAGCACAAACTTGTCTATCACACTTTGTCTTCTGCCCACCCTGATCAATTACCTTGTTGTGCAAAGCAGCTGGAGCACTGTAAAAATGCACCAAACCATAATCTTTTAAAATATATAGTTAAAATACAATGTATAATGTTTCCATACTACTTCCCCCTGAACCATATAAGACAGTAATTGTTTTGAGACGTAATGGCCATAGTAATTTATTGAATCATAACATACTATAAGCCACAGCATAAAACGTAAGTATTGTAAATAACGTAAGTATTGTAAATAACGTAAGTATTTTAAATAACGTAAGTATTTTAAATAACAAGAAAAACATGTAAAATATAAATATTGCACAGAACTGCATGAAACTACCTATTTACTACAATGTAAACAAACCAAAAATCAGCAGATCTTCCATCATGACCCCTTCCACCAGGTACAAGAGGCTCTGCTACTTAACTTCCCACATCCTTTGACTGCTGTCACCTTTGCTGTAACTTTTATTCGGTATATTTAACAGACTGTAATTACCTTCAAGTCTTAAAATAATCCAAAGAGATTTTTGGGGAAATCACGTTAAAAATAAGCTTAAGCAATATCTAAAGAATACAACATTGTATTGAATTATATAGCAGTATAGTTATTGCTTCTGATCTCTCCATTATGGGCGAGGAGTGATATAAATGTTGTATTCTTTACATATAACTGAAGCTTATTTTTAACCTTGTGATTTCCCCCCATATAAAAGCTAACCCCTAAAATTCCTGCAAAAACTCTGTGCATGGCGAGCTTTTAAGGAATGAGTTGACTTCGCAGGACTTCACTCCTTTCTGCAACTCTGTCGATTATGTCTTCCACATCAAGAATCATGAGAATGTCTTTTTCTGTAGCCATTAGCATGAAAGAATCCAAATGGTCCTGGGATACAGTATTCCTCAGTCTATTCTTGATAAACCTCAAGGTGGAGAAGCTTCTCTCACAAGCAACTTGTGTGAATGATAGTCAGTATGTATTTGTAGGCCAGACCAATCACATTATAGGCATCAGCTAATAAATTGTATCGCCGTAGAATTTGATAGCAACAAATGGCACAGTTCTTACATGTTGCACATGGCTTATTCACCAGCTCCATTTCTATGTCACCACCTTCTTCACTCTGGTCTTCTGCAGGGATTTCTGTTGCCACTCTAACAGTATATTCTTCTAGCGCTGATGTCTTTAATTTTTCCCAGTGCAAAGCTAGATTAGTTAATTCACAGCGCAAATTTTCTGCTGTGGCGTTTTCATCAAATTTGATCAAGACTTTACTTAAGTCTTCCCTTGCTGTGTTCTGAAGTCCTTTTTCTCTTATGATGGAAAAGGTCCTAGGGTCCAGGCAAGCATAATCAGCGTACAGTGATCCATTGGCGAGAAAACGTTGATTTATGCTCTCAGTGATTATGTCAAGGATCACATTGTGTACTTGGATTTTATATGCTGTAATAGCATCACATATAACTTCGTCTTGAGCAGACTCACAAGGCATGGTTTTTTTCTTCCTTAACCTTTTTTGAGGTAGGGTGGTCTGTACTTCAAGGTCACAGTCTTCAAGATCTTGCAGCTTATCATTTGCCCACATTACAAAATTATTTGCAGTGTTCTTAACCACATCAAAATCTCTTACAAGTTTTCTGAGATTTTCCTGTGTCCCAGACACCATGTGATGAGCTTTTAATATGTCCAAACCACTTGTTTGTAGATATTTTGACAATGGTGTTGTCAATTCAAATATACGAAGAAAATTTTGAGCTGTGAGAATGGTCTTGTATTTAAGAAGAGATTCCACATATGTTTCTGCTTTTAGGCGCACTTCAGTTCTAGATCTTGGGTGCTCTTTCATCTTTACCAATGTGACAACAAGGTCAATGTACAAAGCAGAATCAGGTTGTGAAAATGAGCCAAATACTTTTCTAAGTGCTGCATCTTTAGACCACCAGCGAGTTTCACCAATCACAGTCTTCGATGGTGAGGGACCTGACTGACACTTAGCCATGTATTCATGCGTTGAAAAGAGTCCCGAATAAATACTGCAACATCATTAATTAAAGCAAGTAACGAACTTGCTTTACCAAGTTAAGAAAGTGTTCTCCAGATAAAGATTCACAATCTACCACTGCAAGGAGCTTCTCATGAATTTGATCTGTTACATAACGAACAATTACTGAACACTGTTCTTTTGATGTGATATCCTGAGTGGTGTCAATTTGTACTGAAAACATCCCAGCTTCTCTAACATCACTTGCCACGGTCTCTTGAATAAGCTGTCGTATAGTTTCTATAACTTTGTTAAGAGTTGTTTTGGAGAGAAAAGTTATAAACGACCCTCTGCCCTTTCCTCTTGAATGCAACTTCTTGCTTTTTGTTATGCAATCGCTGATGTGTTCTCGAAGACAAGCATCGTACTTGCTGAGCGGTAAAACAAACTCTAAAAAATTGCCGTGATTGACAGAAATGTCCTCTAAAGTGTATGCAGCCTCAAATTTGTTTCCCCTATAGCTAAGTCCGCGTTTGCCAATCACTTTTATAATGTCTATCACACGCTCCAATATCAGACATCTTTTTTTGACTTGTTCTATGCGTAGACATTTGTTTGCAAAGCAGTAAGTTATTGATATCTGCACTGCTGGCATTCAAAAAGTAAGCTTCAGCGCAGTATCTGTGCATTACTCTTTTTTTCTGTTCTTCAATTCTTTGATGAATATGTCTCCTGTCTGTCATTCCTTCAATGAATGGATTTCTTACAGAAGTCTTTGAAAATGCAAGACAGACAGAGCAAAATAAAGCGCTTTGGTCTTCACAGTAAGTCAGCCACTTGCGGATTGATCCATTTTTGTGAAGGACAGCTTTCTTTATGATATGATCACTTATGTTTTGTTTTGGGTGATAACTAAAAAATAAAGCTAGTTGACTTGCTTTCGGCCGCACAAAGTAATTGAATGGAGACTGTGACTCTAAACCTTGTGTACATGGAGAGCTACTGGTTTCAATAAAATTTTGCCTTTCTTCACCCTCTTGTTCTGGCAAGGATTCCTTCATAACAATGCAGACATCTTGTTCGGGTACTAAATCATACGCTAGTGCGGCAATTTGGTGCTCACACACAGATATAACTGACTGTTCCTTCTGTTGACTGGTGCTTGGGGATTCTGGAATACATAACTGTGTTTCACTTTATTGATCAATTTGCATTTCTGAAACATTTTCTTCCGTGGATGTTTTCCCCGGCATAGTGTGGCCTTGTTGATGACGACTGAACATATCAGTTATTTTAACACATTTTTCCGCATCAGCTTCAAGATTCTTCTTTTTCTTCTCCCTGATTTTTTCCGCTTCACCTTTTCTTTTTTGTTTGGAGTCCATCTTTTCTTCCAAAAGGGTACAAAAACCTTTCAAGGGAGATACTAAGGGATTTATTATTATCCAGGGTTAATTAACCAATGAATTGAGTAAATTGGGACATTTCAGTATAGATATATATCTCACCTGAAAAAGAAGCAAAGGGCACTAATTCTATTCAAAGTCTCTTCTATTTTTGCTGCACTTTCAGTCCATTGCCTCCCCTCAATGCTCTGCAGTGCCTTCTGACAGGTATATTCACTGCTGGCTGTCACTCGGGTAACGGTGTCCCACCTCCTCTTTGACTGAGCAGTTCCCAGCCTCCGCAGATGGGTTGATTTTGGGAATTCCTTCATGAAAACAGGTTAGGTGCATCAGCGAGTCTACTTTTGTACCAATATGCTAAAATTAGATACCATTTTGTGGGATAACATTTCAATAAAATAAAGTCATAGAGAAGGTGCAATTAAAGGGACATTTACAACTTTCAGTGAGGGCACTATGTCTACTGGGACATGTCCTGCACATTCCCATTGCATTTCTGTCCAAAAAGTGCATTTCTATGTGAAATGTACTCAAAGCTTAAAAAGACACAAACGTGACACGTGTAATAAAGATGTCCCCTAGCTACGGTAAATAAAGCAGTAAGGAGGAAAAATGGGCAAGCATATATGAGTGACTTTGACAAGGGCCAAAATGAAAAAGATAGAGTATGCAATTAACTATAAACTTAGAATGCTCTTCATTCTGGTCAAGACATTGTAAATACATGAGAGCTCATTTATGGAATTTTTGACCACATCATAGAAAATAGGTCTGTTGTAACCAGAGGACCATAAATCAGACAGAAGCGTCAATTTAATAATAAACATTTCTATCTCTGTGTACCAACAGTTATCAGTTTTATTTATTTATCAGACAAAGTACACAAAACTTGCCATAATGAGCATGATGCAGAGCTGCATGTATGTGATCCCCAAATCACAAGTGCAAAATACAAACTAAAAACACATAATTCACAACCATATACAGGGGGCAACTATCTTATTATGTGTGTCAGCCTGAACAGCAACATATGCATCTGGTTTACGCCATGAACAGAACACAGACCTTTACAGGCCACTTGCAACCATATTTTAATTCACTTATATTAATATAATGCATTGCATATAAAATGCTTACATTTTTTTTTATTATTAAAAGCCCTCACAAATCCCTATCTTGTGTCCCAAACAATAAAAGCATGCTATCTGGTTAAGCAATAAATAAATCACAATTCACTGTCATCAGTGTATTTGCAAACAGCCAATCACATAAATCTGGGGACAATAATTATCAAGAATTTGCACCTGCCCCTGACTACCTGCAAATAATACAGATTTCTCATCTTTTCATAGCAGTTCAACTTATTTAAAAAATATTTTGACATCAACTTTAGCCAATCAAATTGACTGATAACTGAAGACTTTAAGTTATACAAGCTATATAATATATAAATATGTATCCAAATAATGACCCAGCAACTGAATTTCTAAGGATATTTCACACTCCCTAAATTAAATACGCAGAACAAAAAAGCTGAAGCAAGCAGCGCTCAAGATAATAAACATCCCAAAAAAATATCTAATAAAAAAATCTACATAGTTAAAAATATATACTATAATAAAAAAAATATATAAGCAGATAGCAGATTTCCTACTCTGGGATAGGTAAAAAACATTAATTTCATGTTAGTAACTTTAATGAAACAAATATTAATGATTATAACTGTGGTCACATGAACAGTATTTGTGAGTTTTGCCACGCTAAGCACTTTGTGGCTGAGCAGCCATCTGACAAACTATTCATTCAATGCTGCCACAAGAGTAAAGTCAAATCCAGTGCAATAAGGTCTGCCCCTGTTATATTATCTTACTCTTATTTTTTTACGTCATGTTTACAGACTTTTAACTACTGTACCTATATTTCCTAAAGGAATGACATCAAAGATAAAAATAAAAGCGAAACAACAAGCGCTGGGACAAC
Source organism: Mixophyes fleayi (assembly GCF_038048845.1). NCBI lineage: Eukaryota > Metazoa > Chordata > Amphibia > Anura > Limnodynastidae > Mixophyes > Mixophyes fleayi. The sequence continues at coordinate 112,919,934 of NC_134407.1, read as the reverse complement.
CTATAATAATATTGATTAATCCCTCTACATAGGGTATCAAAGATAAAAACACCCTTTGCAATTACTTAAAACGGCATTTTATCAAGTTTCTCATTTTGCAAGTGAATAAGAAAGTAAAACTCTAGCGCTGGGCTTATTATCTCAAAACTTAAACAAACAAGCAAAACAATATATATATATATATACATACACAAGTTAACCCGTGCATGATACTCATGCATTCTAGTCAAATCAAGCTACTTAAGGTGTTAAAAAGGTTCTTGTCATGCATTTGGGCCATAGCGCAGGCCTCAACCACTCCCCACTGTCACCCCCGGCAACCACCAACCACTCCCAACTGTCACTTCTCCTTCAAGAAATATATATATATATTTTTTAAATCTTTATAAACACTTTTAACAATTAAAAAATTAAATTAACAAATTAAAAACATCTTAGTATACCAAATTTCAGCCCTTTCTGAATTTTTTTTTCCACACACACTAAGAATTTAGTAGGTCAGTGTATAACTCCGCCCAGCAGGTGGCGCTGCAGCTTGGTTTTATATTTTACACACACACACACAGACAGACTAACACACGCCACTAGACATTTATAATATAGATATATATATATAGATAGATAGATAGATATATATAGATATATATATATATATATAATATATATATATAATATATATATATTAGGGGTGTGCACCGCCCAGTTTTAGTGTTTTGTGTTTTGGGTTCTGATTAGCTTGAGGTTTTGGGTTCTGATTTGTTTTGCCAAAACACCCGACGAAAGGTTTTGGTTCTGATTTAGGGTTTTGGGTTCTGATTTATTTTTAAAAAAGCATAAAAAGTGCTTAAATCCAGTTTTGTTTTTTTTTTTTTCACTCCTACGCTATTATTAACTTCAATAACAATCATTTCCACTAATCTCCAGTCTATTCTGAACACCTCACACCTCAAAATATTGTTTTTAGGCCAAAAGGTTGCACCGAGGTAGCTGGATGTCTAAGCTAAGCGACACAAGTGGGCGGCACAAACACGTGGCCCATCGTAGGTGGCTGTGTAGGCTTGAATGGCCTTTTTCTTCTCCTCCATCCTCTGCAGCATATAGAGGGTGGAGTTCAAGCGTGTCACTACCTCTTGTTTTTGTTGATGGCAGGGCATGTTCATGCTTTTTTGATGTAGCAGGAACAGTGAACGTAATTTAATATATGATACTAATATTTCTGCACTGCAGGAACAGTGAACGTAGTTTAATATCTGATACTAAGATTTCTGGACTGCGTAGTGGAGTGGCCCTGGTACCCAATTTGGTATCGGGGCCACAATACCTCCTTCAACTTGTCTAAATTCCACTGCACAGATGGCTGCTCCTCCATCCTCTGCTCCTCCATCCTCTGCAGCATATAGAGGGTGGAGTTCAAGCGCGTCACTACCTCTTGTTTTTGTTGATGGCAGGGCATGTTCATGCTTTTTTGATGTAGCAGGAACAGTGAACGTAGTTTAACATCTGATACTAAGATTTCTGGACTGCGTAGTGGAGTGGCCCCGATAACCAATTTGGTAGTGGGGCCACAATACCTCTGTAACTGTGCCTAGTTAGTGTTTAGGGTCACCAGGAGGTGCAGGCAAAGGTAGTTGCTTGCTGGTGTCATCCTGACAGAAGAAGTGCTATTTGTTGTGAGGAGAACAATAAATATGTTTGATTTAAAAAAAGAAGTTACGTGTTGCTGATATCTGCTGGGTGTTCTTGAAACAGAAGGTGACAAAAGTGCCATGAGAAGGGTGCACTTTTGTTACAAGTGGTGTCAGAAGTGGGATCGCCAAGGACAGCCAACGCACAGCTGTCCACTTAATCTCCAGATGCAAAAGGTGGTGAATGGAAACTATTGACTACCACCAAACTGTATATGCTGTCAGTTGCAGTGAAGAAATTGCTATTGCTGAGCAAGCAATTTTTTTGTCTGTGGAGAGACAGAAGCAATATTACTGTAAAATATTCTGCATTTGTTTTGCAAAAGAAAGCAAAAGTTTTTTTTTTTTATAAAATAGCTGGGCATTGTAGTGCCATACCTTGTATATTCACTGAGCTGTGAGTTGGGTGTGTTCCACAAGTCTGCTGTCTTGCCTATGCATTGAAGTTGCTGTTTTACCTGTGTGGGAGACTAAAGCACCTGTTTCACTAATTGCCTGTGGAAGTGCTGGACATATGTGAAGCTTAACATTTGAAAGCTGCTAGTACAAAATTGTCTTTACTCCTTAAGATGGGCAAGAAAAAGAACAAAATGTCTCAAAAGGAAAGTGCGCAAACAGGTGTGTCTAAAGGTACATTCTCAACAGGAAAACATGGAAAATCAGAGAGGAGAATCTCATGCTCTATGCACAACCCAAGTGTTACCTGTGTCAGAACATGTGACCAGGGAAGAGTATGATTCTTTAAAGAAAATGTGTATTGAGGAAAACTACTGTCTTGTAAAAGAAGTGTGGAATTTAAAGCAGCAGAGAGCAAGAAAATGTGATTTTTGAATCTGTGAAAAATGAGTTGCATGCATTGCAAAAAGTGTGTGAAGACAGACAAAAATCATAGAAAGCTCTTAATGAAATAGTAGCAGAGACAGACAGAGAAATTGCTGCTTTAGAACAGAAGCTTGTCTTGGCTCAGCAAGAGGTATTCTTAGCAAGAGAGTCTGCAAGAGAGCTTGAGGAGTGCAAGTTGGAGAAGCTTGTACTTGATGAACAGCATGAAAAGCTGAAACAGTTGCTCCAAAAAGAAAAAACTCTGTGTTCTAGGTATGCTGATGAACGTGACCAAGCAGTGGCCTTGACATCTATTCAGAGAAGTTTGGTGAACACCAAGGATGAGAGTGTCCAAGTGGGTAAACCCAAAATCAAGCGCCTAAAAGGGAACCCTGCTGCTAATTTAGGTCAAACTGTAAATGTGCCTGACAGGAGGTGCTTCAGGTGTGGAGAACTTGGTCACTATAAGGCCAGGTGCACTAGTCGCCAAAACCTAGTGGACTGTTCGGTTGGCCAAGCTGGGCCTGTCTTTTCTCGATGCTGTTGCCAGAGTTTCACTAGCGGTGGATCACCTTTATTTAAAGTGACAATGCGTTTGAACAACAAGATTGTACATGGAGTCGTGGACTCTGGGAGTGACATTTCCTGGCTGGGACCAAGATCTCGTGGTTGCCCAAAATGAATGTGCGCTGCATACATGGCATAGTCAGGAGATTAAAGGGAACTCTTTTGGCCATTAGTCTGAAAGGCCAAACTGTGAAGGTAGTGGCTGCTATAGCGCCCAAGCTGCCATATCCAATCGTTCTGGGGCGAGATTTCCCAATGTATAAAGAGGTCCTCGGTGAGCAAATCCGGCTGGACATGCCGACAATTGATTCACTGGTCGGAAAAGGATCTGCTAAAAACACCACAACGTCTGAACGTCAATCACTGGGAGCCGCCAAGCCGGAGTACTTTTGTGGGGATCACGGCAGAACTTTCACAGGCAACTGGACAAATGGAATCAGCATTGGCGGGTTACATCTCAGATGTGCCCACCTTACCTGTTGGTGACAATATAGACTGGTCTGAATATCCCGAATTGTTATCTGTGCCAAACCTTGCACGTCAACAGAAAAATGATGTAGCTTTAAATCTTTAATTTGGCTAGTAATGTTGGGAATATATCAAAGCCTGTCAATTCGACAGACTGTGGGCCATTGTGTATTGTTAAAAATAATGTGTTGTTTCATGTGACTACTGTTAAAGGGAGAAAAGTAGAACAGTTGGTAGTCCCACAAAACCATGTACCCTTAGTGCTAGAAGCTGCACACACGCAGGAGAGTGGCAGACACTTAGGGGAAGGTAAAATGAGGGAGAAAGTTCTACGCAGATATTACTGGCCAGGAGTCTATATGGCAGTAAAAAAGTTTTGTAGGGCTTGTCCGGAATGCCAGAAGCCCTATCCCGCTGTAACAGTACAAGCACAATCAGAAGGAGCTCATAGACGTCCTACTAAGAAAATAAGGGGTCATGAGTGGAGAAAGAGACAGGATGGGCTGTTTCAGAACAGGGTTCTCAGGTGTCAAGAAGAGAAGGTCCCAATGAGTACACTGGTGGGTGTGATTGTGAGGACATTTAAAGACACAATAGAACCTTCCTTGTCTCAGGCTATAAAATGTCAGGTGGACAAAATGGTCGCAGAGGCTCTCTTCCATAGAGATGCGCTCCTCGCGAGGTCCGCGCCACCTTACATGGTGACGCTAGGGGAAGGGATATGTGCCAATGGGTGTGGTTTCCCACAGGCCTCTAATAGTGGAATTAGCTATGGTGCTAACTGTCTGCAGGTAAAAGGCTGCAGACCAAGTTATATGCAGGTGTAGCACTGGGCTAAAGTTCAGTAATGTACAGGTCAGAGACATGTGGTAAAGTAAATGTAAAAAGTAATTTACTTGCATGCTTTAACGTGTTTGTATCCATAGAGTTGTGCTCTTGTCAGAGGTGACTGACGCTGAACCAGTTGGCCAGTCAGTAGGGAGCTGTACTGTGTTAGTGTTTAGGGTCACCAGGAGGTGCAGGCAAAGGTAGTTGCTTGCTGGTGTCATCCTGACAGAAGAAGTGCTATTTGTTGTGAGGAGAACAATAAATATGTTTGATTTAAAAAAAGAAGTTTCGTGTTGCTGATATCTGTTGGGTGTTCTTGAAACAGAAGGTGACAAAAATGCCATGAGAAGGGTGCACTTTTGTACATATATATATATATATATATATATACAAGTTAACCCGTGCATGATACTCATGCATTCTAGTCAAATCAAGCTACTTAAGGTGTTAAAAAGGTTCTTGTCATGCATTTGGGCCATAGCCCAGGCCTCAACCACCAACCACTCCCCACTGTCACCCCCGGCAACCACCAACCACTCCCAACTGTCACTTCTCCTTCAAGAAATATATATATATATTTTTTAAATCTTTATAAACACTTTTAACAATTAAAAAATTAAATTAACAAATTAAAAACATCTTAGTATACCAAATTTCAGCCCTTTCTGAATTTTTTTTTCCACATACACTAAGAATTTAGTAGGTCAGTGTATAACTCCGCCCAGCAGGTGGCGCTGCAGCTTGATTTTATTTTTTCCACACACACAGACAGACTAACACACGCCACTAGACATTTATATATTATATACACATTTATATACATTTATATATTTATATACACACATATTTTGAGAATACTTAATGCTATATGCAACCATTTACATATATATTTTTTCCTGGACTGATTTGTTGATTCTTTTTTTTTTTTTTTTAAATCCGGTATTTTTATTAGGTTTGTATCTTGAAAAATTCTAACAATCAACAAAAAGAAAAGAAAAAAACCAAAAAACAATCGCATACATATCAGAATTAAATGACGTAATTTACAAGATTTCAGTAAGGTATAATAACACAAATGTGCCATACTCATTCTGGATCATATATTATAAATGCTCATACATAAACATGTTACACATATAGGGTTTACCACATGGACCTAAATACTTATTATAAGAGCTGCGGGAGCCATACATTTAAGTACCTAGAGAATTTAAACTAGATGACACAGGATAAAATGAAGACTCTAACCATCTGTACGATATACTCTCAAATTTCTTCAGAGCCTGTCTGCTAGTATAGACAAATCTTTCATGTCTTATGGTAGTATTAACCAGTGCCTTCCAATTTTTAACCGTTGGACTCGTCGGAGCCAACCACAGCCTTGCTATAGAGACCTTAGCCAACATCAATAACTGTGAAATGTATATTTTTGTTAGTTTATTAACTTTCCCATTCAAACGGATGTTGATTCTTATTTTTTATGTTTCACTTTTATTATTGTGTGTGTTTTTTTAAATTTTTTTACATTTTGTGTGTTAATTTTGTTAACTCTGATATTTACAGTTACACATTATTTATTTCTACCCTCTTTTTTGCCATTCAGCGCCAGGCAATATTAATGTATTTTGTGTTAATTACCGGCTGGCTTGCTAGCTTTGCTGGCTGGCTGGTTTTGCTGGCTGGCTGGCTTTTAACGGTGCACCACCATGTACACGGCCACGTCATCGCGCGGCTGCGCGATGAATGAAAAAGAAAAATAATAATTGCTGGCGCTTCAGAATCAGTGCAGGGCGGACCGGCCCATCTGGCATTCGGCCATTCTGGCAAATGCCAGAATTGCCAGATGGCCAGTCCGGCCCTGCCTGACCTCTTACTATGGATCAGGGATGCTGCGGATGGATCCCCCCTGTCCTATCACACTAACCAGGGCTGCAGGTAGCAGGCAGGCGATGGTACTGGAAGCGCTTGGGTCCAAACCGCAGACACAGCCGGAGAACGGAATAGATTTTAGGGTCTAATCTGTAGATCACAGGAAACAGCAATATTGAAGATGTTTTCAAGCAGTTCTTTGAAGCAGAGTAAAGTTTTATTGCTCAAGTGTCCTGACAAGGACAGTCCCACTGATTTAAGGTATCAGTGGTCAGGTCAGATGAAGTCAGAAGAATGATACATTTCAGTGTACAAGTCAGAGCATTTATACCTTTCAGACACATGCTATTTTTAGCATCAGTATATACTCTATACAAACATACATTTACATACATTGCAAAGCCACTAGTATTTATACTTCACTTTAATTTCTTGAAAACCTTGCTGTGATTTCCTGCATCTTTGAGATGCAGGAAATGTGGAAGCACTTTTTAAATTAAACCTTCCTGTCTCCAAGTTAAACCTCACACATCAAAAGATCTAATTAACACATGCCTTTCATCAGATCGTTCGGAATTCATATTCACACAGAACAATAAAGGGACATACAACAAGCTAGTTTCCCAAACCACAATACACCAAAGGCTTGGTAAATGCAGGCTCATTGTATCAGATATATGTCAAGAAATAGGCATTTCCTATAGCAAAGTTAGACAAGAGCTGAATTTCTTCCCTGCTCTTAGAAATAACGATCACCTATCCCACAATATAAACAATATCAAAAAATAAGTGCAAATGCAATTACATAAATAAGTGTGCTGCGCTATTTGATTTAAATACATTTTTACCAAAAGTTATTTAACAGTGATCCAGTCACAGGTCTATATTCAGAAATCACAAGCATTTATATATTAAGGTGCATGTGCTTGCAAATTAGGTTGGAGTCTGAGGAATGCATTCTTTAGTTTAAGCATGATATAAAGTCAATTATGGGGGTGGGGTTTGTCGAAGTCAGCAAATTGGATAAAGTCATTTCAATTAAAGTCTAGCAAACTTGGTTGTCTTTGTCTGAAAAGATGCGTACGGTACGCTATGTCGTACAAGGGCACGCTACGGCGTGAAAGGGCGTACGCATCCACTACACGTGGCAGCAACAGTAATTGGTCTTTTACCATACATTTGCACAAACACGCATACTTATAAAATAGTACACATTATTGGTAGTTGCAACACATAGTCAGTTATGTCGAAATATAGTAGTATTTATATGTTATATCAGAGTTACATGCATATTAGTGAAATACACAGAACGGGTTAAAGGAATAACATCATGAGTGGTATCATAATGAACCTTGTTACATATCCTACTGTTTGGTGCGCTCTGCGAGGGAATCGCAGAGTGCATACGCAAGTTATGAATGATAGGGAATTATGAACTACTTAAGAGTAAGGAATTCTGGCGGGAAGAGCAGAGCATACCCCCTGCAGAGATGACCCCCTCCTTTGGATTCCTTAGGATGAACCAGCCAATGATTGACGACCCCTTGGACATTCCTGAGACCCGGACCAATAGATGCAAGCCATACCATCTTCATTGTATTACTGTACTTGATTGTGTATATAAGCAGCAGCTTGTGATCCAGAGTGCAGACTTCTTGTCCCCAGACTTCAGGATTGAATGACTGCACTGGATCCAGAGCGCCTGCGTTAAGTAATGGCTGTATTTACTATTACATTGCTTGAGCATATTTTTTTCAACTTATTGCGAATAAATATTTGTGCGTTGGAAACACAAATCGAGGTTCGACAATCGTTATTGGTTAGCGACAATACGCACATTACAATTTGGGGGCTCGTGAGCTTTGGAGGTTTCGTTGCCGATGATACGCAAGACCAACGGATTTCGGTTCCTCAACAAAGGGTGGAGACGCGTCATAAACGGGTAAGAACGCATGGTGTTCAAAACCTGAATTTTACTCTGTGTTGCGAAACCGAATGTCCGTTTTGCATTATCTAGGGCACGCTAACTAGAACCTAGGGACAAAAGAGAAAACTGTTTCTTTTTTCTGTCATTGTGCGTTTTAACTGTATTGCATTGTTTAGCGTATGTGTACTTCCTGCTGTGCGTACGCGAACTTCCGGTAAACTTGCCACGTGGTTAAACAATCGTGTTGATAGTTATTATACATGCATAGTATAATTACTTGTGAAAGCCTCTGAGACATTATTACTATTGTTGGGAACTTTTGATTTTCTGCGCAGAAAAGGTGTATAGTGTGTGATGTTGTAACGTAGATACACTGTTTTATTGTTGAGGTGCTCAGTTGCTGTCTGACGAGGCGGATTGCCCAACTGAAGGACGGTATACAGGGCAGGTATACCGAATGCGAAAACTGGGTTTTCGCAAAGCGCTACCAATAGATCGCAAGGTTTGCTAATAATTAGTATTGGTAGGCAGTGCGATCCGGTCGCACCGTTAGTGCGAATTGGTGAAGCAGCTAGGAGGAATTATACTGGAAAGGCAGGTTGATTGTATCGACTTTGCGCTCCCAGCGATAATAAACTCAGCAGATTTTGTGGTTTAGCCAGGGTATCGAGGAGCTGATAGCCCTTGGGGCCCACAGTGATATTTCTGTATTAGGGAAAAGCGAGTGAGCGCGGCTAAAGGAAATACGTTCACCGAGGATTATAGATCTCTAGCGGTGAGTATAGCAACAGAGTTGAAATTATTAGGTGGAAAGAACAGAGCATTGCGGTGTGTCTGTATTTCACATTTGGCCGGAAGGAACAGAGCATTGCGGTGTGTCTGTGTTCCGGGTAGAAGGTATATTGTTCAACATGGGTGCTAAGCATACGCTAGAGATGGTCAGTGTACTGCCTAAGGAAGGCCCTATTGGTTCAGCGAGGTTTCTCATGTGTAAGAAGTATGGTGCATATGCAACTGTGTATTGTGACACGTGGGTCGGGATGACCAAAGCTTGTGATAGGCCTTTCCCAACAATAGGGAGTTTTAATGCAGAGGTACTGAATACTGTAAAAGATAGAATATGGTTGATCAAGTCAACGAAAAAGAGAAATAGACATAATGATTGTTTAAAATTGTGGCAAATGGAAGGTAACACGTGGCAGAGCAGCGAATGCAAACCGGAAATAGGCGTGGCGAAAAGTGCGCGCAAGGCGGATGTAACCATTGAGAAGCGTGACGAACTCAGCGCAAGCGCGCCCCCGCCACCTTATGTGGCGGGAGGGGTAAGTACAGCCGTTGTTAAAACTGAAAATAGAAAAATTACTAAGTTGTACCCTGTTTTAAATCAGTTTCAATCAAGTGTATATGAAAACGAAGATGAACCCACTGTGATTTCGGCCATTGCCCATGCTGTTAATGTACTAGAGGCTCAGCGCAAGTATGAGAAAATGGCTGAGATAGGTGAGAGTAGCGTGATCACTAGGAGTGAAAGTGTTCTAAATCTAGGGCCTGTAAATCCTGTAGCGTCCCCTGAAGTTAGTGTACCAGAGGGTGTGTTCCCGGTCCGCACAATATCAGTTCCCAATGGGAAACCAGATAAGGATGGTATAGTTCCTTTAAGAAATGTTACAATGCATTGTCCCTGGACTAGATCAGAATTACGTTCCATTATGACTGAATTCCCAGATCCTAGAAAATTTGTTAAAGACTTAGGGAATGCTCATGAACCAACCAGTAAGGATTGGCGGGTAGTGTTGAGGGCGTGTCTTCCTCCCAATACTAACATACAAAAATTTATTGGAGATTGTTTGTTGGAGGAAGATGACACCCTGACTGATGAGATTAACCAACGGAATATAGAACAAATTGTCAAACACTTAGCCATCTGTTTTCCAGTAGTAGTAAATTGGAGTAAGATTTTCACCATTAAACAAAAGGATAGTGAAACTGCCTCAGATTACTTTGCTAGAGCTATAACAGCGATTGCACGATTTACTGGGATATCCAACATAAGTGAGGACCCACATCACAGAGAGGTAGCTGTAGGGGTACTGATGGATGGCCTTAGGGAAAATTTAAAGACGAGAGTACAAACCACATTACCTAATTGGAGAGGCGTCACGGTAGACTTCCTTAGGGAGTCTGCTGTGGAGCATGACAAGAACCTTTTTAGAAAAAGGGAAGAGAAAAGTGATAGGTTAATGACGGTAAGTATACAGGCTCTAGAAGGGGTGCATACACGACCACCAGCATACAACCCATATAACAGGAAACCTAAAGTGATCAGGTGTTTCAACTGTAACGAGGAAGGACATTACAAGAGAGATTGTAATAAAGAAAGACCCAATACACATAGGGGTGGGTCACATAGATATCCTCCAAGAAAGGATTCACATAGACTAGAAGACTCACATCTACCCGCGCATATTACGGCAGCAAATGCTGCGCGGGAAATCAATAGTCAGCGCTAGGGGTCAGGTCATACCTGTAGTCTACAGCCAGTGAGGTTAACTGAGAGTCAGAGTGAAGAACCAACAATGATAGTTGACATAGCTGGCAGGAAACAAACTTTTCTTGTAGATACAGGGGCGGCCCGATCTGTGATAACCTCTCCTTTCAATCTACAGGTGACCAGCAAAACTATTCCAGCTATCGGGGTGACGGGAAAAGTGTTACATTATCCTCTAACTAAACCCGCCGAAGTTACTATCGGGCCTCTGCATACTAAGCATTCGTTTCTCTTGGCTGCAGCGGCTCCTACTAACTTGCTAGGGAGAGACTTGTTATGTAAAATGGGATGTGTCATATACTGTACTTCAGATGGTGTGTTCCTAGATATACCCGAGAAGGTTGCACATGAGGTACAGGACATATTGGACACCCCTCCAAGGTTAATGTTACACTCTCCTGTTATAGAACAAAGTCCATCTCAAGTAAAGGGGATGTTGCTGGAAATACCAGGTTCCCTATGGACCAGAGATGGACAGGACACTGGACTGATGGCAAACGTAGCCCCTGTCATGGTCAATCTAAAAAGTGGTAGGATAGCCCCAAAAATCCCACAGTATCCATTAAAACCGGAGGTGGAACTAGGGGTATATCCTGTTATTGAGAGGCTGTTACAACAAGGGATTTTAATTCGTACAGCCAGTACAGCAAATAGTCCCATTTTCCCTGTGAAGAAGAGTGGGGGGAGGGGCTATAGATTAGTCCAGGACTTAAGGGGAATTAACAAAGTTGTTGAGAGCCAATTCCCCGTAGTGCCGAATCCAGCTGTCATCCTCATGCAGATTCCACCGTCTGCCAGTCATTTTACTGTCATTGATCTATGTTCTGCTTTCTTTTCAGTCCCTCTTCACCCTGACTGCCAATACCTTTTTGCATTCTCCTACAGGGGAGTGCAATACACATGGACCAGACTACCCCAGGGGTTCATTGACAGCCCCAGTATTTTCTCCCAAGCCTTACATGACTGTTTGCAATCCTTTCAACCCCACAATGGGTCTGTTCTAATTCAATATGTGGACGATTTGTTGTTGTGCTCTGATTCTTTTATGTCATGTTTACATGATACTAAATTGTTGTTGCTTCATCTTTCACAAACAGGGCACAAGGTGGCAAAGGATAAATTACAGCCATGTCAGACTAAGGTCAAATACTTAGGACACTGCCTCACTAAGGTGCTAAGACACCTGACAACCGACAGAATTGAGGCCATACAACACATGACCCTGCCGCAGAGCCAGAAGCAGATTCGTACTTTCTTGGGGATGTGTGGATACTGTAGGTCCTGGATCCCAGGTTTTTCTATTCTGGCATTACCATTGCAGGAGCTAGTCTCTTCCTCAAAACCAGAACGTGTCATACACACAGAAGAGTCGGAGCAAGCGTTCTTTAATCTTAAAGATAGTCTGACAAGAGCACCTGCATTGGGAATACCTGATTATGAAAAGCCTTTTGAGCTATTTTGTACAGAAGCTGATGGCTGTGCAGCAGGTGTCCTCACACAGAAACATGGTGACGCTAGCAGACCGGTAGCATACTACAGTGCACAATTAGACAATGTGGCAAGGTCACTCCCAACATGTCTCAGAAGTGTAGCAGCAACGGCCCTTCTAGTAAGTAAGAGCGAGGATGTAGTATTAGGACATAATTCAACCATCTATACACCCCATGCTGTATCAGCTCTGTTCAATTCAGCCCAAACCAGACATGTTTCTTCAGCTAGATTCACAAAGTGGGAACTAGCCCTGATGGCACCCTCAAACATCACCATCAAACGATGTAGCACCCTAAATCCAGCTACATACCTTCCGTATGTGTCTCAAGAGACACAAAGGGTGGGAGGTGAGGAGACCCTGGTTGATGATGAGTTAGGCAAGAATACTGACACGCATGACTGTATGGAACACCTGAATCAGACCTTTACTGCAAGGCCCGACATATGTGACACCCCCTTAGAAAATGTAGATTTTACGTTTTATACAGACGGAAGTTGCCATAGACAGACAGAGACAGGAGAGCTATGTACTGGTTACGCTGTTGTAGACGATCAGGATGTGGTAGAAGCTGAACCCCTTGGTCCACCTCACTCAGCCCAGGTGGCGGAACTAGTAGCACTAAGGAGAGCGTGTGAATTGGCAGAGGGTAAATCAGCCAACATATATACTGACTCTAGGTACGCCTTCGGGGTAGTGCATGATTTTGGGGCCCTTTGGCATCTTAGAAACTTTACGACAGCAGCAGGTACACCAGTGGCACACTCACAACACATAAAAGGACTTCTGACAGCGATACAGTTACCCAGAACAGTAGCCGTCATAAAGTGCAAAGCCCATACCTTTGAAGAAGACCCAGTGTCATTGGGCAACAACAGGGCAGACGAAGCTGCTAAATGGGCAGCAGGGCAACCTATGACTGTATCGACCGAGACTATGATGGTTTTTCAGACATTAGACACGCAGAAATTAATTGAAATGCAAGATTTGTGTTCCCTGCAGGAGAAGGCGGTCTGGAAGGTGAAGGGATGTGGTCAAGAGTCCTCAGGACTCTGGAGGGATGGACAAGGTAAGCCTGTAGCTCCCCGAACATACTATCCAAGCCTGGCTGAAGCAGCACACGGCCTGACTCACCTGGGTAAAGAAGGTATGTGCAAACTGGTGAGAGCATACTGGTGTGCTCCCGGATTTTCCTCTCAAGCTGGTAAGAAAGCAATGTCATGTCTTACTTGTTTGAGGAAAAATGTTGGGAAAACTATTCCAACTGAGCCATCCCACATCCCTCCTACAGACGGACCTTTTCAGGTAATACAAATTGACTATATCCAACTACCACCGTGCAGGAATCTGAAGTATGTGTTAGTGTGTATTGATGTGTTTTCCGGTTGGGTAGAAGCATATCCGGCAGCCACTAATACTGCTGTGTTCACTGCAAAGAAAATTGTACAAGACTTTGTGTGTAGGTTCGGTATCCCTAGAATCATTGAAAGTGATAGGGGTACCCATTTTTCTGGTGATGTCTTCCAAAATATGTGTAAACTCATGGGAATCAGTAGCAGACTTCACACCCCTTACCGACCACAAGCCAGTGGTAAGGTGGAGAGAGTAAACGGTACTATCAAGAACAAACTAGGTAAGATAATGGCTGAAACTGGGTTGGCATGGCCTGAGGCTTTGCCGTTGGTCCTCCACAGCATTCGAACCACTCCTAGACCTCCTCTTAATCTGTCCCCCTTTGAGATACTGTTCGGACGACAACCTCATTTGATCGTGAGTCCACAAGACGACTTAAAGTGTAATAATGAAGTGACTGTACAATATCTTATAAGAATGAGTAGACAGCTGAAACAACAACAACAAAAACTAAAAATGCTGTCACCTGGTATGCCAGAAACGAACTGTCATGATGTTGAACCTGGAGACTATGTTATGATCCGCAATTTCTTACGTTCAGGTTGTTTAACAGACCGTTGGGAAGGCCCGTACCAAGTGCTGCTGACCAGTACTACATCACTGAAGGTTGCAGAGAGAGACACTTGGGTCCATTCCACCCACTGCAGGAGAGTCCATAATCCGGAGAAAGTGCAAGACAAGACTCAGACCGACGACATAGAGCTGTCACTTGTGAGCCTGTTCCGGGAGACCTAAAGCCTGCAGTTAAGACACCTGAACCAGAGACGTTGCCTCAGAACTATCTTTCCAGCGATGGAGTGGCGGTTTTTGTTTTTCTTTTGTTCCAGGATTTTCCTTGTTTTTACTTTTTCTAGGACATTCTATTTTTGTGAAGGAGAATGGAGGATGGAGGAGAGTTCTGGGAGTGATACGGATGAAATGGAGGCCGAAGAAAAGTTAATAGGATATCCTGAGCAGCCCATTATCAAACTTGGTCCAGGGGTTATGAAAAGGTCTGCTAGCTCAGGAACTCGGAGGCAGTGTGAGGGGCTATTGTCTGATGAGTATTGTATCTGCAAGTTCTGCAACTCCCTAGTTGACGAGAGATGCATCCAACGATGCCAGTCCCCCAGTACTCTGAATATAGGCGGGCATCCATTGGAGGATTATCACTCCCTGGTGGGTAAGGTGCTAAACCAAACTGAGTGTTGGGTGTGCTCTCACGTGCCTCAAGGGCAGCATAACATAGGACTAGTGCCATTCCCGCTAAACATATCCGAAGTACTCGAATTAAGGGGTGGGAGGCCCATAGAAGGGAGGTACAATAACACTAGGTCCCCTAGTCTGACGCTTCGACAATACTCCATAGGCAGATCGTTGCTGTGCCTAAACATATCTCATGCAAAGCGCCTGGAGAATTGGGAGGCTGACCTATCAGATCAGACAATGGCTCCTCACACTCATTTTAAAGAGAGACCCACAAGGTCACTACTAGGCAGGAATGCTGATGGAAGTCACAAGTTAGGGCGTATAACCAAACATAAGAAGGTATCTATTGGAAAAGTCTCTACAGATAAATGTGAAAATATCATTAATGCCGACACGTGTCTAGAGCAGATGGAGACACTAGGCATGGGTAGTTTTATCAAAACTCTGTGTGATATAATTCATGGGCATACTGTTCCTTATGTTCTCCCTGATGATGTGTATTTTGTTTGTGGGAGGAAAGCTTATTCCTGGGTGACTCCGAGTTCCAAGGGCTTGTGTTTCTTAGCTAAACTGGTTCCTGAAATCATGACTATTACTCATGAAGAAATGATAGATATTCACAAGACTACATCACCACCATACATACACACACAGTATGAACACCGTGGCAAGAGAAATATGATTCCTGGTGAGGAACCCATAGCTACAAAATTGATTAGTGAAACTGCTGGTTTCCAAGTTATGGTTGCTCTAGATCTCACCAGGACCGCTCGGGGAACATTAAACTTTAAGTATATCCAAGACCTAGCTAAATTAATAGATAATATCACCGAGATGTATGATGACACTTTCAGGTATACTGGAAGGGAGCTACAAGCGTACAAGAAGGAGTTGGTGCAACATAGACTGGTACTAAATTATCTCACCTCTATTACTGGTGGGTACTGTGTGACACTGGCCACCCAGTTCGGTGTCAAATGTTGCACGTACATTACTAATAATACGGAAGACCCTAAAGAGGTTATAGACCGGAAGATGGATGAAATTTTGCAGCTGAAATGGGAATTTCGAAAGAGCCATAATTCTTCGTTATATGAGGTCGGGGAAAAGGTGGCGGGTTGGTTCTCATGGTTGAACCCAGCAAAATGGTTCTCTGGTCTGGGGGAGTGGGTACAGGAAATGATTGCGAGTGTAGGTAAGCTCCTTCTCCTTATACTGGGTGTCATCTTAGCAATTGGTTTAGTTGTCAAATGTGTTCCTACTGTGTTGAAGTGTGGAAAACGGTCTCATAAGAGTAACACTGAGAAAGAGACTGAAAGGGTGGTACCAGATACCGAGATCATGGTCTGTGAAGAAGTATTGTATAATCCTGAACTTGAAACGGTGATTGGGTGATAGTTTATTACACTATCAAAGGGTGGAACTGTCGAAGTCAGCAAATTGGATAAAGTCATTTCAATTAAAGTCTAGCAAACTTGGTTGTCTTTGTCTGAAAAGATGCGTACGGTACGCTATGTCGTACAAGGGCACGCTATGGCGTGAAAGGGCGTACGCATCCACTACACGTGGCAGCAACAGTAATTGGTCTTTTACCATACATTTGCACAAACACGCATACTTATAAAATAGTACACATTATTGGTAGTTGCAACACATAGTCAGTTATGTCGAAATATAGTAGTATTTATATGTTATATCAGAGTTACATGCATATTAGTGAAATACACAGAACGGGTTAAAGGAATAACATCATGAGTGGTATCATAATGAACCTTGTTACATATCCTACTGTTTGGTGCGCTCTGCGAGGGAATCGCAGAGTGCATACGCAAGTTATGAATGATAGGGAATTATGAACTACTTAAGAGTAAGGAATTCTGGCGGGAAGAGCAGAGCATACCCCCTGCAGAGATGACCCCCTCCTTTGGATTCCTTAGGATGAACCAGCCAATGATTGATGACCCCTTGGACATTCCTGAGACCCGGACCAATAGATGCAAGCCATACCATCTTCATTGTATTACTGTACTTGATTGTGTATATAAGCAGCAGCTTGTGATCCAGAGTGCAGACTTCTTGTCCCCAGACTTCAGGATTGAATGACTGCACTGGATCCAGAGCGCCTGCGTTAAGTAACGGCTGTATTTACTATTACATCGCTTGAGCATATTTTTTTCAACTTATTGCGAATAAATATTTGTGCGTTGGAAACACAAATCGAGGTTCGACAATCGTTATTGGTTAGCGACAATACGCACATTACAGGTTTTCACATTTAGAAACTTTAACATGACTGTTTCATTTGTCAATGATCACACTCCATTTCTATTCTAGATAACTATGTCTGATGCCGGGCCAAGCTCGGAGGCCGGGACGGGGTGCGAACCCGCTGCAGATTAAATTTTTCTGGTGCAGAATTGGAAGTCTTAGTTGAAGAGGTCATCGCAAACTTTTATTCTGGGACCTGACGGATGAGCGCCTTAGAAAAAGATAACTGATGGGAGGCCATCACACAAAAAAAAATGCGATTGCTCCCTGTCAGCGTCTGACGCATGAAGTGCAGAAACGGTGCAATGTTCTGTTTAATGACTCAAAATATAGCACAAGTCTGATAACTGTGAGCTTGACACATATTGTGTCTGTGTAAGTCATCTGTATGGCCAGGCCTTTTTTAAACTAGAAAATGTCCATGGTTGCCTCCAAGAGCACTTAGACAATTTAAAAGGTCACGTTTTCTCCATTATCCACCCTTGAAAAGCCACACACATTTCACTGTGTAGTCATAGGGCTAGATTTACTAAGCTGCGGGTTTGAAAAAGTGGGGATGTTGCCTATAGCAACCAATCAGATTCTAGCTTACATTTATTTAGTACCTGCTACAAAATGACAGCTAGAATCTGATTGGTTGCTATAGGCAACATCCCCACTTTTTCAAACCCGCAGCATAGTAAATCTAGCCCATAGTGTCATTTTGTGTGTAAATAAAAAATGGACACTATTATGTTGCATGTTTTTGACTCTCAAAGCATTTAAACGCATATTTTTATTTTACATTTCGACAGATTGGGGAGACTATAAACAACGCCTGAAAAAAAAACTAGCAGCGGCATGGAGGCACACTCAAGAAACTGGCGTTTAAATGCTTTGAGAGTCAAAAACATGCAACATAATTGTGTCCATTTTCCCCAAGAGCTCTACCTTACAGCCCTAAAGGATCGTGCAAGTGTGGCGATTTTGAAGGTGGAAGTTGCTGGGGTGGTCCGCATTGATACAGGCTGTGACCCGCCCCTATCACGGGCACTATCTGCCCTAGGTACATGATAAATATTTAATATATCTGTCTGTTAATGTTTATGTTGTATTTGGAAACATGTGGCACCTCTATCAGTATGTGCCATAATGCAACCTTTCCAATCATACTCTGTTTGTGAAACCACAATATAGGGAATGAAATGTCCACGCTGTTTTTAACGTGTGTAAATATGTTGTTCCTTATCTAATCCTAAATATGTATCGTTGATAATGTCCAAATCACATGTACTTAATAGACATGGTTGCTATTTGGGACTACCAAGTCATGTTTGTGTCTAAATTCCCTGTAGTCATCTTCGTCAAAATGGATGTATCACACTTTGGCTGAAATAATGATTTGCCAATGCTTTTATTTTTAGGTTGCTTAGTTTAGAAGCTAATTTTTGCTATTTCCTTTTGCTCTATATACAGAACGGGAGACTGCTGAAGGGAATGAGGCAGAAGCGGGGGCTGGGGCCAATCCTGAAGTGGGGGTGCCTGCCTGTGATGTGGATGTCATGGGCAGGCACTGGCGCACATCAGTCAACATTATGAGTCCGCCACAGAAGCACAAGAGACACATTTAGCTGCAATCTCAAACACCCTCACCCGTATGGAGTGCAAATTTGACCATCAACTCATAATGTTAAATAATACTGTGACAGGATGGACCGCCTATGCCACCCTATCTGTTGTTGCTGGGAACCGGCTGGGCTTACTTTGCCACCGTTCCCTTTTGTTATCCCAAATGCGCCCTCTTGCCACATGGTGGGGCTTACAAGGCTGTCACCACTGAGTTCCTTCTATGGCACTCAGAAGCATGTTCCTTCTGGGTAACTGACGCTGCTAGTGTACCTCGTTGCTGGTGTACCCGGGCTGGTGGTCCTGACCTCTCACTATAGATCAGGGTTGCTGTGGAAGGATCCCCCCTGACCTATCACACTAACTAGGGCTGCATGGGTAGCAGGCAGAGCGGTGGTACTGGAAAAGCTTGGGTCCAAACCTCAGACAGCCGGAGAACGGATTAGATTTTAGGGTCTAATCGGCAAGTCACAGGATTATAGCAATATTGAAGAAGTTGTCAAGCAGGATCTTGTAGCAGAGTGATTGCTCAAGTGTCCTGACAAGGACAGTTCCACTGATTTAAGGTATCAGTGGTCAGGTCAGATGGAACATCAGAAAAATACATTTCAGTGTACAAGTCAGTGCATTTTATACAGATTTGGACACAGGCTATTTTTAAAATCAGGATGTAACCCCGTTTACCAAAACATGGATTTACATGCATTGCAAAGCCACTACTAATATTTACACTTAGGTATGAAATTCTTAAAAACCTTGTTGTGAATTCCTGGATCTTATTTCAGAGGCAGGAGACCCACTAGCAAGTCAAAAGCTCTGACTGGCATGAATACTTCAGACAGTCGCCGAAAACGCATTCCCACAGAACAACAAAAAAACGCAAAACAAGCCACTTCCCCACATCACAATACACCAGAGGCTTAGTAAACGAATGCTCATTGTATCAGATATATACATCAGACATAATGCATTTCCTCTAGATAAACAGAAAAAAACACATTTTCTACCCTGGTCTCAGAAATAATGAGTTCATATCTCAAAATATACACAATATTAAAAATAAGTGCATTGCGCTATTTGCTTTAAATAAAGTTATACCAAATGTTATTTAATAGTGATTCAGTCACAAATACCCTTTCAAATTTTGGCCCCCACATGTCCACAGTAAATATAACACTCTCCATTATTAACACCCTTTTGAAACAAATTTATATAGACCACTCCCCAAGCCCTCCACCAACTGTCACTCCTTCACCCATTCCACACCCACTTCCTTCTCCCCCAGAGACCACCAGCTCCCTCATGAGATATCCGCTCTTTCAAACTCTCCGGCTCCTGCCCCTTCAGTGTCTGCTGCCCCTTCAGTGTCTACCGCCCCGTTTGTGTCTGCCGCCCTTTCTATGTCTGCCACCCATGGCCATCCCCATGCCCATGCCCAGGACTATCCCCATGACTATCCCCCATTATATCCCCCGTACTATCACCATGACTAGCGCCCTCGCCAACTCTCATACTATTCCCACTGGCACTTCGTCACACCCTCGGTCACAACCTGCAGACCAAGAGAGTTTGGAAGCTTTCTCTGAGCCATCCACATCATGGGTAACTCGAGGCCAGGCACAACAGCAGGGGTCACAACGTGGCTCCAAAAGGAAAAATATATATATATATATATATATATATATATATATATATATATATATATATTTTGCTTTACTAAATTTGTTATTGTTTAACTTGGTAAAAGAAGTGTAATGAAAATTAAATTACATTTCCATTTATAACTGTTTGGGTAAAGGGAAATAATATACATACCCAAGCATTCACCCACAACAAGACAATACCCCCAAACTCCAAGGTACCGAGTAAACTACGAGCCATACTTTAGGACACTTAAATAGTTTGATCCACAGGGACAAGTGTGTAACGTCAGAGTACACTACAACATTTAAAAGTGAGTATCAGGACTGCTTAATTTACACATTTCAGACCAATATCAACACATTTAGACCTGTCTGTCCCTTATTGTGTTGTCCCGAGATGTGTGTACTCCTTAACTGTAGTGCAAGCTAAGGCTTCATTGTCCTGTGCTCTGTGTTCCATGTAAATGTTTAGTTTCCACCCTTAGGTCCATATTGTAGTACTTTGAAAATTAATCCATTGGACACTTAGGCCGAAAAGTTTTCCTGGTAGGGCTTGATTCCTCAAGGAACTTAGTGAAGACATTTCTGACGTAAGGATCCTGGACAAAACCATGTTAAAATGCAAAGGTCTAAAATTAGTTTTCCATTTTGCATCTAAGTTAAATACTGTCTGCTTCTTATGTAGCACACAAATATCAAATATAAATGTGAGTGTCCAAATGAACTATCATCATCATCATCATCATCATCATTTATTTGTATAGCGCAACTAATTCAGCAGCGCTTTACAGAGAACTCACTCACATCAGTCCCTGCCCCATTGGAGCTTACAGTCTAAATTCCCTAATATAGACACACTCACACACAGACAAAAAATTTGTGGCCTACATGAAAAAGCAGCAAGTTTGTTACTTTTGTACAACATAGAAAAATAATTATCTCCCCTTTCATTATAACATGGTTTGGTACAGGAGACTTAAGTTAGAAATGTCTGGACTAAGTTCCTTAACAAAGCAGGGCCATAGTGTGATTTATTACAAAATTGTGTCTTGTGAATGCCAGAGACATTTAGTGGATTGTGGAAAAAGAGTCATACTGTGACTTAGCTTCTAAATACAGACATATTTAGCAGCAGTTGCAGTGTCTCATGGTTTGTGTGAGGTAACGGTGTTTACCAAAGGATGAACAGCCTACAGTGTTCCTCGGTACATGTGGAAATACTTCCACTGAGACAGATATCCTACTTTTCCAATGTTATCTTTAATTAATGTAACAACAACATGCTCTAAATCAACATATGATTTAGTAATATGAATTTCAGGTTTGCACAAGGGACATGAAAGTCGTACCTACAATACAGTGCTGGTCCTATTATGGGAATCTTTGAAAAGGCAAGTAAAGGCATACCCTTTCCTGATAGTGTGAAGCCCCAGTGCCTGCCAGCTGGCCACTTTTCCGCATTCACTGTCACCATGTTTTTTGCAAACACACTTAGGGCTAGATTTACTAACAGGTGGGTTGCTCAACCGCCGATTTTCGGCTAGTTTGCCGGCGGTTTAGCCATCGCCGGATTTACTAAAAGCAAAGCCGCCGTCCAAATGGTCAAAAATCTTTTTTTGTCAAAACCACCACTTTAGAAATCGCCATCCCGATTTTAATGATGAACATACAAACAGCCGGATTTACTATGGAGGGGTTTGGCAAACCGTCGGTAAAGCGTCATTCAAACAACCAAAATAAAAGAGCTGCTTGTGAGCGACGAGATTGCTCAAACAGCATGCTGTCAGAGCTCCGGCAGCTGTCAAAATAGTAAAGAACAGATAAAGGTGTAAAAAAAAAAGTTTGAGGTCCCCCTCTATTCAGTCTTAATCCTAGTCCTGCCAGACTACTGCTGGGTCCGTGAAAATCAGGGGAAAATTTTGCGTGGGGTCCCCCCTATTTTCATGGAACCAGCACTAGGCAAACCAGCCGGGGTTGGAGGCACTATAGCAGGGGGAACATGCGGCAGGGGTCCCCATGCCATAATGACTTACCAACCCCAGGCTGTTCAGCGCTGGGCTGGATACCCTAGGGAGTGGGGTCCGCCGAAAAAAACGAGTGGGCCCCCCCTCTAGGGACACCCAGCCCAATGCTGATAGCACTAAGGCTCTTCCTACACCCCTGGGAGGTGGGTGTAGGGTAATAAACGGCGAATTAAGTGTGAAAAAAACAAGCAAACATCATTTTGTTTTGTGGAACTACAAGCCCCAGCCAGCCAGGTTGCCCTAAATAGTGTGGGCATGCTGCTACTTGTATAACTACAGGCACCAGCATACCCACGGCAGCCAGGGCATGTTGGCACTTGGAGAACCAAGTAAGCTTCTCTACTCAGCAGCGGTAAACATACCCGCTATAGACTATTAGCTGTTACTCTGCATATCTATTTGGATAAGCTCCTCTGCTCTCCAGCTGTATACATAAAGCCATAGACTATTATTACTACTCCACTTATCCACAGACCACTGACTTCTACCCCTCACAGCAGTGGTACAACTTGCTATCTGCAGACCACTGACTTCCCCGCTACCTACCTGCACCTGGACAAGTCTTCCCATCACAGCAGTGATAGAACTTGCTATACGCAGGCCACTGACTCCTCCGCTACCTACCTGCACCTGGACAAGTCTTCCCATCACAGCAGTGGTACAACTTGCTATCCGCAGACCACTGACTCTCCTGCTACCTACCTGCACCTGGACAAGTCTTCTCATCACAGCAGTGGTACAACTTGCTATCCGCAGACCACTGACTCTCCTGTTACCTTCCTCCACCTACTTACGTACGCTCTTCCTGGTTGACACCGGCCTCTCCACCATAGTTGCAAGTCGCTGACTTTCCTACCATAATAGCTGCAAGTCGCTGACTCCTATCTATTCCATTGGCATTCTCTCTCCATCTGCTGTTATATACGTTCCTACTATTCACCCTACTGCCCAGAGGATCGCTGGGTAAACCCGGCCCCTCTGGTAAGCGTTATCATCTGGTGAATCCTGGGTAGAACTCCTAGTGCCCGTGACAGTAAGATCAGGCCATAACAGACCCAGGATCGGAACCAACAGCTAAAGAGATGCTGCAGTACCTGGTTACAACAAGATGTTCGACAGCAACAGTTATTCCAATGTTATCAGGCTTTTGCCTCCCGAAGAGACCCTTTGCAAAATGTAGCACCTACGGTTGATCTTCCAGTACCTTCTTCTTCCCCAGTGCCATCCCAGGTGTCTACCGTTTCCACGCTACACCTGCCTACTCCCTCTAAGTATGATGGAGACCCGAAAACCTGTAGGGGTTTTCTTAACCAATGTTCCATTCATTTCTGTCCTCCCTGAGCTCGCCTTAGGACTAGGTTCTAAAGTGGCCTATCGCATCTCTTTGTTTTCCGGACAGGCTCTCGCATGGGCCTCCCCTCTGTGGGAAAGAAATGACGCTTTATTGGAAGATAGTGCCATGTTTATTTCTACGTTTCGAACCTGGTAGTGTTATCTTTGCGGCTTCCAGTATTCTCCGACTATGCCAAGGATCCCGGTCTGTGGCCCAGTACGTCATCCAATTTCGGATACTTGCCTCCGAGCTCCAATGGAACACTGAGGCGTTGATAGCTGCCTTCTGGCAGGGTCTTGCTGACAAGATCAAAGACCCACTGACCTCACAAGAGTTACCCTCCTCCTTGGACGACTTGATTTCTCTATGCCTTCGAGTAGACATGAGATTTTGTGAGAGAGATTCCGAAAGAGTAACTTCTTCCAAAGCGCCTGTTCGCTTAGCATCTCAAGTTCGTCATCTCCCACCTCCAGTAGAACCCATGGAGGTAGGACGTTCCAAACTAACATCTGAGGAGAGGGAGCGACGAGTGAAAAATAGACTCTGCATCTATTGCGCTGACTCTACTCACATGCTGAACTCATGTCCTAGAAGGTCGGGAAATGCCAGGCCCTAACCAGTTCTGGAGAGGTAAGGTTAGGGTCTCTGGAATCCTCTCCATGTTCTATGGATTCTAAAATCTGTGCTTTTGATGTTACAGTTTCCATTGCTACCAAGTCGTTTATGTCTCAAGGGCTTCTAGACTCTGGAGCTGCTGGAAATTTTATTTCTAGTTCTCTCGTGAATCAATGGTCCCTACCAGTGATTCCTTTAAAAGCAGTTATCGCTGTCACCGCTATCGATGGTTCACACATAATTAATGGACTCATCACTCAATTTATGACTCCGTTGTCCCTTCAAATCAGAGCCTTACACCAGGAGAAACCTTCCTTGGTGGTCCTTCTTGTTACCACCAGTCCCATTGTACTTGGCCTTCCATGGCTTCAACTTCATTCTCCACAGATTGACTGGAACACTCCTCAAGTCACTTCCTGGGGTCCAGGTTGTCGTCATAGATGTCTGACTCAAGTTGTTGCACTCAAAGTAAATCAATCTTCTAGAACACCCTGTCCGCTGGGTCTTCCTCCACAGTATGCTTCCTTCGCGGATGTGTTCGATAAAACTCAGTCTGTACGCCTTCCGCCCCATCGGGCGTGGGATTGTCCGAGAGACTTACAACCTGGCAAGACCCCTCCTAGGGGCCGTGTGTACCCTCTCTCGCTACCAGAGACTCAGGCAACATCTGATTATATCAAGGAGAATCTCCATCGTGGATTTATCCGACCTTCCACCTCTCCCGCTGGAGCGGGGTTCTTTTTTGTTAAGAAGAAAGATGGGTCATTACGACCCTGTATAGATTATCGTGGACTTAATGCCATAACCATTAAAAATCGGTACCCTATCCCGCTTATTACCGAGCTCTTTGACCGCATTAAGGGAGCCCGGATATTCACCAAACTTGATCTCCGAGGCGCTTATAACTTAATCCAGGTCAAGTCCGGAGACGAATGGAAGACAGCGTTTAACACCAGGGATGGACACTATAAATATCTAGTTATGCCCTTCGGGTTGTCTAACGCCCCAGCTGACTTCCAGGGATTCGTGAATGAGATCTTCCGGGACTTGTTGTATGTTTGTGTCGTCGTCTACCTGGACGATATATTAATTTTCTCTCAGGATCTGCCCACTCATCATCAACATGTGGCAGAGGTCCTTTCCAGACTCCGGAGAAACTCGCTATTCTGCAAGTTAGAAAAATGTTCCTTTGAGCTATCCCAGATTCCATTCTTGGGATATATTGTGTCCGGAGTAGGTCGAGAGATGGATCCGGAGAAAGTGTACCCTGTACTACGTTAGCCCCAGCCAACTATCCTCAGAGCAATTCAATGCTTCCTAGGATTTGCAAACTACTACAGACACTTCATTCAAGGTTTTTCCTCCATTGCTTCTCCAATAGGGGCTCTGACCCGTAAGGGCGCTAATACTAAACAATGGTCGTCCGAGGCCCTTCAAGCCTTTCACTTCCTCAAAAAGGCGTTCTCTACCGCTCCTGTTCTTCGACAGCCTGACGTGACTCTTCCTTTCTTCCTGGAAGTAGATGCCTCTAATGTTGGTCTAGAGGCCATTTTATCCCAAAGATCGGAGCAACAAAAATTCCATCCTTGTGCCTTCTACTCTCGAGGTCTTCTACCTGCAGAGAGAAACTATACCATCGGGGACAAGGAGTTGTTGGCCATAAAAGCGGCATTAGAGGAGTGGAGATATCTGCTGGAGGGGGCTCGTCACCCTGTAACTATTTTTACTGATCACAAAAACCTGTTATACCTGCAGTCAGCTCAATGCTTGAATCCTCGTCAAGCAAGATGGTCACTTTTCTTTTCCCACTTTGAGCTTATCATAACCTTCAAACCAGCTTCAAAGAATAGAAAAGCAGACGCCTTATCTCGGGCATTTGTGGCTTCCTCTGACGCTGAGGATTGTACTGATCATCCCATATTGGATCCCAAATGTGTGACTCTGGCCACTTCTTCCACCAAGGTGCTACCATTTGGGAGAACCCTTGTGCCTCCAACTCTACGTAAAAAAATATTAGCGTGGTATCATTCTTCCCGTTTTTCTGGACATTCGGGAGAACGGAAGACATTAGAAATCCTTTCTCGGAGCTACTGGTGGCCCTCTATTAGGAGAAATGTCAAGGAATTCATGGCCGCTTGTGAGGTTTGTTCCCAATTCAAAAACCCCGCAGAGCACCGGCAGGACTACTTCAACCACTACCCATTCCTTCCAAACCATGGACCCATATTAGTATGGACTTTGTCACCGATCTTCCTCCTAGCAAAAGATGCAATACCATCTGGGTAGTGGTGGATAGATTTTCGAAAATGGCACATTTTGTTCCTTTGACCGGATTACCTTCCTCATCTACTTTGGCTGACCATTTTATCAAGGAGATCTTTCGGATTCATGGATCTATCTGAGATTGTTTCAGATAGAGGAGTGCAGTTTGTCTCCAGATTCTGGCGAGCCCTTTGCAAGACCTTGGGTATCCGATTGTCACTATCATCCTCCTACCATCCTCAATCAAATGGACAGAATGAGAGAGTCAACCAAGATCTTGAGACTTTCATAAGAATGTTCTCCTCAGCCAACCAAGAAAATTGGGTAGATTTACTTCCATGGGCTGAATTCGCCCATAACAATATGTATCACGAGTCATCTTCAAAAACTCCATTCTTTGTGGTATATGGTCACCATCCATCTCTCCCAGAATTTCCTGCCCTCCCCCCCCATCCAAGTTCCTGCAGTGGAGAGTTTATGTCAGAGTTTCAAGACTATCTGGTCTCAGGTTAAATCCTCCCTGAAGAAGACATCTGCCAGATACAAGTGTTTTGCTGATAAAAAGAGGCAAGCTATTCCACCACTTAAAATTGGAGAACACGTATGGCTTTCTACCAAAAATATTTGCCTGAAGGTTCCGTCCATGAAGTTCGCTCCCCGTTTCATTGGTCCATATAAAATCACTGAGGTGATAAATCCGGTGAGCTTCAAACTACTATTACCGAAGAACCTTCGTATCTCCAACGCCTTCCATGTGTCATTACTCAAGCCTCTTATCATCAACCGTTTCTCTGTTCCTCCTTCAGCACCTCGGCCAGTACAAGTTCATCAAGAGGAGGAGCTCGAAATGACTCATATTCTGGATGCCAAAATTTCACGAGGAGTTCTTCGCTTCCTAGTGCATTGGTAGGGCTTCGGTCCAGAGGAGCGTTCTTGGATCCGCGCAGATGATCTCAATACTCCAGCTCTTCTAAAAAGATTTTACTCTAAATTTCTGGGCAAACCCGGCTCCAAGTGTTCTGTGCCCACCTTTAAAAGGGGGGGTACTGTCACTCACCAGACCGTGAGTGCCTCTGCTCTTGTGCGTGGTTCTCTCTTCTTCCTGCCGGCGCCTGTCTTGAGCCGCGGCCGTCCGCCATCTTGATGGACTGCGCATGTGCAGGATCCCTTAACTCTTATGACCTTGCTTTTAACCTAATTGGTGGATCAGTCACCTCTTCCTATTTAAGGCACCTGTGGCCATTGTATCATTGCCTGATCTTGAGTCTCATTCCCTGTGAGTCTCTGAAGGTGTTTCCTGTGCCCTGCTCGTATCTTCAGTTTCCTGCTGGATTACCTGCTCTGCTCATCGGCGGTTCCCATACCTGCTACTGACTCCTAGTTCTCCTGCTTGTGTCTTCAGCTGCCTGCTGGATTACCTGCTCTACTCAGCAGCGGTATACATACCCGCTATAGACTATTAGCTGTTAAGCTGCATATCTGTTTGAACAAGCTTCTCTACTCGGCAGCGGTATGCATACTTGTTATTGACTATTAGCTGTTATCCTGCATATCCGCTTTGGACAAGCTTCTCTACTCAGCAGCGGTATACATAACCGCTATAGACTATTAGCTGTTACGCTGCATATCTGTTTGAACAAGCTTCTCTACTCAGCAGCGGTATGCATACTTGTTATTGACTATCAGCTGTTATCCTGCATATCTACTTTGGACAAGCCTCTCTACTCAGCAGCGGTATACATACCCGCTATAGACTATTAGCTGTTACTCTGCATGTCTATTTGGATAAGCTCCTCTGCTCTCCAGCTGTATACATACAGCCATAGACTCTTATTACTACTCCACTTATCCACAGACCACTGACTTCCCCGCTACCTACCTGCACCTGGACAAGTCTTCCCATCACAGCAGTGGTACAACTTGCTATCCGCAGACCACTGACTCCTCCGCTACCTACCTGCACCTGGACAAGTCTTCCCATCACAGCAGTGGTACAACTTGCTATCCGCAGACCACTGACTCTCCTGTTACCTTCCTTCACCTACTCACGTCCGTTCGGCTCTTCCTGGTTGACACCGGCCTCTCCACCATAGTTGCAAGTCGCTGACTTTCCTACCATAATAGCTGCAAGTCGCTGACTCCTATCTATTCCATTGGCATTCTCTCTCCATCTGCTGTTATATACGTTCCTACACAGCGGTACCACTGAATGTCACACTGAATGTCACACCTTCAATATTAATAAATCATTTCTTAGGTAAATCACATAACATTAACATCATCTAAAACATTTGGTGCACCAATATTATCCCCGGTAACGTTACCATATTTTCCACTCAGTCCTGGGCTGAC
Source organism: Mixophyes fleayi (assembly GCF_038048845.1). Lineage (NCBI taxonomy): Eukaryota > Metazoa > Chordata > Amphibia > Anura > Limnodynastidae > Mixophyes > Mixophyes fleayi. The sequence goes on along the minus strand of NC_134407.1, from coordinate 112,891,028 downwards.
CTGTGCACAGAAATTTGGGTAGTGTTCCAATGTCCTGCAGAGTTTTCCATCAAGGGTTAAGTATTATAGTAGAAAGCAGGGCTGTTGCTCATTTCAGCCACAAGATGGCGCTGTTCTCTCAACAGTCAATGAATATCAGCACATGTACTCTGCAGCATAATGTATAATGTCCAGATATCAGCACACACACACACACACACACACACACACAGGATATAGCTGAAACGAGCGTCTTAATTGTTCCCTGCAGCCTGTGTATAGGTATGATCTGGGGGAAAAAGCTCTCACAATCCTTCCTTGTACAAGAATGCAATGTCAGTTTTGGATAGATTCTCTCATCACTCTTCCCTCTGACACTGGGGTGTGTGCAATACACTACAGGCTAGGGTTTTACCTGGAGACGGTTCTGCAGTTAGTGGAGATTGTCTTTGGCGCCCCGTTGCGTGTCCCCAGCTGTTCTCTGTCCGCTTTGCTGGCAATGTCACAGTTCTGGCAGCAGCTTTTCTTCTCTCTGCTCAACTGCACATCCTCCCCCTTGTTCCTTCTACCATGCTGCTCTCTCTCTCTCTCTCTCTCCTTCTTCCTGCACAACCCCTTCCTGTTACTCCCCCAGCCAATCAGGGCCTTCATCCTCCTCCTGTCAATCACTCCTGGGCACAAGTTTTCAGGAGCACAATTAACCCCTTGTAGCCCTGCGTTTTAAAAGCATTTATGCACTCCTCTGTGCTGTTCAACAGCTTTGGGGTACCACAACTGGCTGCAAAAAGTGCAACATTTTTTTCAAGGCACAAAGTGGAACAGGTGTGGTATTGTAAGCAATGGTATTTATCCATTTTAAACCAAATAAACAAGCATTAGGCTACCTACGCCTTTTGGCAGGTACATCTGCACCTCTGGAGAAACTCTCTCCTCTCCTTAGCCTGCCCCTGGTGGAGGCAACTCTCCTTGGAGGTGTACTTTGTATTGAGCGATTCGGTGTGCTAGACGAACTGGTTGTGGCCGATGACATTGGTAAAGGTAAACGTGCCATTATTTTCTTGGTGGATTTGTCCTGCCATCCTATTTACATTTGCATTCACCTCCCTTACAGTAGTGTGTAAGGCCTCCACAGCACCAGTCATTTGGATCATCGTTACATTGGATTGTTCAATAGCTGCAGCTATCCGATTTAATGCAGCAGGTATTTGACTATTAGTGCAGTGTGCACGCCTCAAATGACCGACAATATGCGCCATATGTCTTGTTTGGGTGTCCATAAACTGGGATGGCAGTACCTGGAATTTTTCAATTAATTGGGCCATTTCTCGCCTGTATCCAGTGGAGGAGGTGCAGTTTGCTGCTCTTCTGTGTGTTCGGTTGTTTGATCCAGGTTAGACACGGGGGCGTCAACAACTTGTAGGGTGATTACTTTGTCATCCTCTGTGTGTGGTGACATTTGCAAGGACTCCCTCTGACCTGGCTGATATGAAGACATTACTGTGATGAAAAAACCAAGGTAAGCATATAGGATATAACATGTTTGTATATTGCATTCTGGACACTGCACAGAAAAGCATAATCTTTTACAATTACAGAATGTGTACCAATATCTTCCTTCCTGATTAGTTGTCCTATGCGACCTGCTTAAGGATGCTATGCTTTTATTTTGAAAATACAATCTCATTTGGACTATGTGTTTGGGTGAGGAGATAGAAAAGCTAAATAATTGTATGCACAAATATGATGGTTCTGGCAGCAAAATTTTGAAAGACAGTGCTTGTGGGTAAGCTAGTACTATTTTAGTTCTCCCTCTGTGTACTACATGAAGTTTTATTTGCAAACCAGATATAAAGCAAACCATATAACATTTAGACTAACATTTGCTAAGGAAAAACTCAAACACCACCCCCAAACAGACTACACGCCCCTTGGACTCGGAGTGGAGTCTCTTACAGGCGAATCTGGATGTGTTAGAAAAAGCATACACTGTATTCGCAGTAACAATCATTTAAAATGTATACAGTATATTTTGATAATGTCATTTTAAAATACAAATCCAAGCTTAGAAAAACTCATGTGTACTTGCAAAACAGTTATAGTAAAAATTGCAAAGAACTCACCAGCTGGTTGTCCAAACGAAGGTGCATCTGTGTCCTGCACATTGACCACCTCAACAATTTCCCGGGGCAGTATCTGCTGCAGCTCCTCCTCATATGTGGTATATTCCACACGAAGTGGTGGTCCACTACCTGTTCCTCTATCTGCCTTCCTTTCCTCAGCCATTTTTTCCTTCAGTCTCCGCTTTATATCAGAAAAGCGTTTGCGGCAGTGAGCCACTGACCGCTTTAATGGTCCCACCGCGTTCACGCACTCACATATTTGGGACCACATTTGATGACGCCGCCTGAGCGAAGTAAGGGCTGCCAGGTTCCCGAAAATGGTCTCGTAACAGGGAACAATATTGTGCACTAACACACAATTCTCGTTGTGAGAAAATCTCACACTTCTCCCTGACTTCGTCTTCCTGCCCTGTCCTGTCTCCTCTAACCCTTCCTCACCTTTCTCTGTCCCCTCCAGCTCCATCTCCCTCTCCTCACCCTCTGGCCCCCCTCCTATCTCTGGCCATAATGTGCAGTAAGACACAAAAAATAAGTAACACTGAAGTGCTGACAAACACAAAGGACAAACCAGACTGACTACTGAAACACTCACAACACACTCACACACAAGTAACAGAGACAAAGGACTAGACAAAACAAGACAGAAATTAAATCAGAAAATAAAGCCACAAGACAGTAAAAGAACACAGGACTACTCACACTCCAAGCAGATATCGCAGCACAACAACCCTCAAAAGCAACTCCCACAATCCTAACTCCTCCAAGCTCCTATCTCTTTTCTCCTCAAAGCCCTATCAAAGAAAAAGTGGCAGGCCAGTGCTTTATATAGGGCTTGTAATGTCAAATTGTCTTGACATAGAAAGTACCCAATAGTAAAAGGCCATGATACAGGTGCTTTTTTCAAATAACCCGCCTTTACACGAAACCGCCGTGTTTTAAAGGAAAAGCACCATGTTCCATTCAAAGCCACCGGCGGCTTGGAGCCTTACATCAGGCCGTTACATCGCCGGCGCCTTCAACTTGAAGATTAAATTCGTCCATTAGTAAATCCGGCTGTTTGCAATGCAAACCCGCCGGAAAAACGCGGCGATGCATGGCGGATCAAACACGCCAAGCAACCCGCCCCTTAGTAAATCTAGCCCTTAATCACCAGACATGGGCTAACTTTAGCCAAAGAAATAAGAACAAGGGTCATCGCAGTCCTTCTTCCAATCTCCATATATTTGTGAGAAGAGCCTCAGGCTGTAGGGGTGTGTGGACTGTGTGCTGTGTCTCTGGATATTAAGGCCTAGGAATACAATACACAGTTCATAATTCACATTATTACATCAGGCACAGGACCACATCCTGTTGTGGTAGTAAATACTCGTCAACACATTATCTAGTTAGCCTATTGATGTATGTCCAAGCACAATATTTAAAAATAACTTGCCTAGCCTGTAATGTGTTAATAATTAGCAATGAAAATATCAGGCCTAAATATACACAATCTATATAAGTGGTTCAAGCCTAATGTAATTTTGCCTATTCATTCCATTTTGGTTGAAACAGAACACTTGCATGACTAGATTTTTACAGAGGCCAGGTCATTAGCCATAGCCTGATCTACAGTTGTTTCAATAAACAAAGCTAGGTATTGTGAAGCCAACATGTTCAAAACATGAAAATAGAATTATTGATGTATGTTTTTCACGATCAATTAGACACATACTTACCCATTTGCCATAAGTGAACGATAGGAAGCCTTATACTAACATGAAATCATTACCTACAGTGTATTAGTTATTGTTACACCGTCTCATATCTGTCCATTTTTAAGGCTCATATCCAAACACAGTATGGTGCTGAGCACAGACATGCTCTTGAATTGAAACCAGACATTACGAATTCCCAGGGCTAATGTGTGCTAGGGCAGACACTCTAAGGGTTCATGGGGATACAAAGTACCACTTAAACTGTATAGGGTCAGTTTGTAAACTTTTAAAAAAATATATCACTCAAATCCTTAGGGAATGGTTTGAAGTTTTGTAATAAGGTTAGGCCTTGCTGTACAAATTTTGGTGAAGTGCTTGGCCTGGTCAATGTGATTTGGAACTTTTGAGTTTAATGTTGAAATTACAATTTATGGCCACTCCTTTGCATTGTGACATGATTGTGCACACTTCACATTAGCCATATTGGTAGTGCTTTACTTTCCTTTATAAAACAGTCCCTCTAGGTTCCAGGATGGTCATGCAGCCATGGCATATTCCTCACCTAGTAGTTACTTAGTCACACAAAACTTTGCATAGTGAATGGAAATAATTATAAAGGCACCTTTTCCGTTGCCTAAAGAACCGCAGGTGGGTGTGTTTTTCGACTTTGTGCTGCTTATTTGAGTTGCAATTATCCCTTTTTTGCTTAAAGTACTCTACGCAACTTACAATGAGAAAAGTTCCTTAATGAATCAGGCCCAATGTCTTTCCAGTGTTAATGTGTGCGAGGGCAGACACTCTAGGGGGACATGGAGATAAAAAGTGCATCTTAAATGGTATAGGGTCAGTTTGGTCCTTGAGTTAACTTGCATTAAAATATATGTGAAAAATTCTTATGGTGGAACATTTGGAGTAGGGGTAGGGCTTGGCCAAGTCTAAATATACAAATTTGTGTGGAGTTCTTTGGGTGGACAATGTGAATTTGTTTTTCATATTTGTGTTACATTTTTTAAATTTCATTTTTGAGGTCTCCATTGCTTTGTGACATGGTTGTGCAGTTAACATTAGCCAGATTGGAAGTGCTTTCCTTTCCAACACAGTCCCTCTAGGTCACAGGATGGCCATGCAGCCATGGTATATTCCTCACAAGGTAGCTACTTCGGCACACCAATCTATGCTTAGTGAATGCAGCTAATTTTACATGCACCTTGGTGTAAACCCGTATGTTTGGGATGGGGTTTTACACCTACCTACGGATTGTGTGCCAGTGGTCCTTACTACTTGCTTGTCATTCTGGAGGATGGCCACTCTGTTGTGTGAGGAGAATGAAATTGTTACCTCATAGTGCTATTATGTCTAACACTTTCAAAGTACTTGTGATACTTTACATTTAGACACATGTTGAAGCAAGCATTGGTCTTACTATGGCACAAAGTATCACTACATATTAATTAAACACACACTTACAGATCCTACTTGCAGATATTCCCATCCTGACTCTGACCTAAGGTTAATGTTTGGTTTTTTCCGGAAGCAATCGCAAACTGCATGCTATTGCAAATTAATGTTAACATCAGACAACAAGATCCCATATGAACATGTGAGTTTACATCAATACGGCTTGTCTCCCAAAGTTGACAACCCCCACCACCCCCCCCAAAAAAAAAAAAGAACATATATGCCAGGTGTGTGCAGGATAACAATCTGTGTCTTCACCAAGAATTTATCATGTTTCGGAGTGTGTATATGTGTGTGGCTGGAATGGAACATTGCATGATTGGCCAAAAAAAAAAAAAAAAAAAAATGCTGTGTAGTATGTCAAAACTAGCTTAGGGAGGCGGACAAATCTGAAAAATGTGGATAGTGTCATTGTGTAACTACAGGGTCAAACCGTATTTTAAGGGAATGTTGATAAGGAATCCAACAGATGCTATACTTGCGTCTGAAACCAAGGCATTGGACTGAATTGTGTGTGTTTTGCTTTGTGGACACGAATCCAAGCAAAGTGGTGATTCTGTCTGGAGTGTATTTTTGGTTTTTTGGTTTTAACATGTACTAACCTATGAAGTGTTGTTGGCAACAATTCTAACACTTAAGGACCCTACTTTCATCATCATCATCATCATTTATTTATATATCGCACCAACATATTCCGTAGCGCTTTACAATTGAGGACAAACATAATAAACTAATAAACAAACTGGGTAAAACGGACAAAGAGGTGAGAAGGCCCTGCTCGCAAGCTTACAATTTATGGGACAATGGGAGATTGACACATGAGGTTAAGTCTACATTTTGCATTTTGGCCCAGCCAGACTGCAAAGGTAAAAGTGACTCATAAGCTAAATGAACCCGTCACACAACAATGTTGGTCAGGGGGTAGTTGTCCTGTGTGAAATTGTGTAACAGGCTAAAGGTAGCGAGGTTAAGAGGGTGGCTGAGGAATATTATAAGCTTGTCTGAAGAAGTAGGTTTTCAGAGAACGCTTGAAGGTTTGTAGACCAGAGGAGAGTCTTACTGTGCGAGGGAGAGAATTCCATAGAGTGGGTGCAGCCCGAAAAAAGTCCTGTAACTGGGAATGGGAGGATGTAATGAGGGTGGATGAGAGACGCAGATCTTGTGTAGAACGGAGTTGCCGAGTTGGGAGATATTTTGAGACAAGAGAGGAGATGTATGTTGGTGCAGCTTTGTTGATGGCCTTGTAGGTTAGAAAAAGTATTTTATATTGGATTCGGTACAAAACAGGCAGCCAGTGTAGAGACATACAGAGTGATTTAACAGAGGAAGAACGATTTGCAAGGAAAATCAGTCTTGCCGCAGCGTGCAAAATAGATTGTAGAGGTTTGAGTCTGTTTTTGGGAAGACCAGTAAGGAGGGAATTGCAATTGTCAATGCGGGAGATGATGAGTGCGTGAATTAAGATTTTTGCAGTGTCTTGCGTGTGATATGTGCAAATTCTGGAAATGTTCTTTAGATGTATGTAGCAGGATTTAGATATAGAGTCAATGTGGGGAACAAAGCATAGGTGTGAGTCAAGGATTACACCTAGGCAGCGAGCTTGTGGGGTGGGATTTATGGTCATTGTATCAACAGAGAGAGAAATGTCAGGTATGCTCTTGTTGGTGGGTGGGAATATTATTAACTCTGTTTGAGAAAGATTAAGTTTGAGTTAGCGAGAGGACATCCAAGATGAAATGGCAGAAAGACAGTCAGTTACTCGGCACAACACAGATGTCGAGAGATCAGGAGAGGATACATAGATTTGGGTATCATCAGCATAGAGATGATACTGAAAGCAAAAGGAACTTATTAGATTTCCAAGAGAAGCGGTATACATAGAGAACAGCAGAGGACCTAGCACTGAGCCTTGTGGTACTCCAACTGATAGGGGAAGCGGAGCAGAGGTGGCTCCAGAGAAATTAACAGTGAAAGAGCGATTAGAAAGGTAAGATGAGAACCAGGATAGAACAGTGTCTTGAAGACCTAGGGATTGCAGCGTTTGTAGGAGAAGAGAGTGGTCAACGGTGTCAAATGCAGCCGAGAGATCCAGGAGAATTAGGAGAGAGTAATGGCGTTCAGTTTCTGACAACCTTGGTCAGCGCAGTCTCTGTGGAGTGTTGAGAATGAAACCCACACTGAAGAGGATCCAACAGGTTGTTAGCGGAAAGAAAGCGCGCGAGGCGAGTGTAGGCAAGTCTCTCTAGAAGCTTGGAGGGGCACGGCAGCTGAGAGATGGGACGGTAATTTGATAGAGAGTTTGGGTCGGAATCCTGTTTTTTTTGAATAGGAGTAATCACTGCATGCTTGTATAGTGATGGAAAGATGCCAGTAGAGAGCGAGAGATTACAGATTTGAGTTAGAGGTGAAATGAGCACAGGAGACAGGGATCTACCAATTTGCGAGGGAATAGGATCAAGAGGACAGGAGGTAGAGTAGGAAGATAAGAAGAGAGTAGAAATTTCCTCTTCATTTGTGGGGTCAAATGAAGAGAGGGTGTCAGAGGGTAGTGGGAAGGAATTGAGCTGATTGCTTGTCGAGGAAGAGGATACCATTTCTAGTCTGATCTTGTCAATCTTGTCCTTGAAGTAGGAAGCCAGATCCTGAGCACTGAGGATGGAGGGTTCGGGGTGGGAGGATTGAGAAGATATTTAAATGTATTGAAAAGGCGTTTGGGGTTAGAAGCCTGAGCATAGGTAAGAGATTGGAAGTATGTTTGTTTTGCAGTGTCCAGAGCATTTCGATAGGAGTGGTAGACAGAAGTATATGTGAAGAAGTCATTAGAGGTGCGAGATTTACCCCAGTGACGTTCTGCTTTTGAAGATTTAGTGTTGCTTTAGTGTGCCACGGTTGACATCGAAGTCGACGTGTAGTATGTAGTGTCGCTGGAGCCACTTGATCAAGGGCCGTTGCTAAGGTTTGGTGGAAATGGGGTACTACCATCTCAGGGGATGAGAATGTAGAGATAGGGGAGAGAAGTGGAAAATTGTTGAAGATTAATAGAATTCAGATTTCTGCGGGTATGAGGAGGCTTGGTAGAGTTAGACAGTAGAGAGGCTAGAGCAGTGGGGGTGAGTGAGTAGCTGATAAGGTGATGATCCGAGAGGGGGAAAGGAGTGTTAAGAAAGTTAGAAACTGAGCATAGTCTAGAGAAAACAAGATCAAGGCAGTGGCCATCCTTATGAGTAGATGATTCAATCCACTGGGAGAGGTCAAGTGAGGAGGTTAGAGAGAGTAGTTTGGAAGCAGCTTTGGAAGGTGGGTTATCAATGGGGATGTTGAAATCACCCATGATGATGGTGGGGATGTCTGAAGATAAGAAATGAGGGAGCCATGCAGAGAAATCCTCAATAAATTGTTGGTGTGCTCCAGGGGGACGATAGATCACTGCAACACGTAGAGAGAGTGGATTAAAAATGTGAATAGCATGTACTTCAAAAGATGTGAACGTGAGTGATGGAACATTTGGTAGAACTGTAAACGTGCACTGTGGGGAGAGAAGTAGTCCAACCCCACCTCCTTGTCTTCCTTCAGGTCTGGAGGTGTGGGTGAGATGGAGGCCACCATGTGAAAGTGCTGCAGGTGAGGCAGTGTCTGATTGCATGAGCCATGTTTCAGTTATTGCCAGAAGGTTGAAGTTTTTTTGAGAGGAAGAGATCATGAATGGAGGTAAGTTTGTTACAAACAGAGCGTGCATTCCAAAGGGCACATTTAAAGGACTTTGGAAGAGAGGGGAGACAGGTGATGTGTTTGAGGTTTGCTATAGAACGGTAGTGCTCTGATCTATGTGTGTGTGTGAGGAGTGTGGGGGACCTGGATTAGGTGATATATCACCAGCTAATAGAAGCAGAGAGAGAAAGATAGGTAAGGGGATTGTAAGATGTGTGACCTTTTATTTTCTGGCGACAGGTTGTTAGAGATAAATAGGACAGCAGTTTGTGGGTGTTGACTAGAGGTGAGTGGAGTAATGCAGGTGCAATATGAACAAATGTTTGTGTTGGTGGAGTGGTGAAAGATGACACAGTTTTAAAGATCATGCCATTAAAAGAGACCAAGAAAAGCAATTTGTTCCACATTGTGATAAAAGGAGTTAAAGCCAAAAAGTTAGGGGATTTTAAAGAATTACATCTTTGCAGTATTCCATATAGAAAGACAAGTAATGCAGAAATAGGCTGTGGCAGATGTAGCTTATTGCTGGAAGTAAAATCAAGTCAAATGTAGTCCAATGTTTGTCCAGCTGTGTTGTCTAACTGTGCATTTTCGTCCACTTTGTGAGACAATCCCACTTCATGTAGAAATCACACACGTCTACCCCCACATACGTCTCCCCATAGACTGAAGCTAAGATATAGTCAGTCTAATTTGAAATACACTACAGATGTGCTAATTGGTCAGCTAATCAAAGGAAGAGAAAACATTTGTGGAATAGGATAAAGGAGGCCAAAGACCTATCATAAATTAGGCAGCAATAAAAGACTGGGCCAACCTAAGTTTAAACAGATAACAATTTCCTATAACATACTTAAAACTAGGGATGTGCACCGGCGACTTTTGGTGTCTCGTGTTTTGTGTTTTGGATTCGGATTTTCGTGATGTTTTGGGTTCGGATTTGTTTCACAAAACACCTGCCGAGAGATTTTGGTTTAGATTTAAGGTTTTGGATTCGGATTTTTTTTTGAAAAAAAGCATAAAAAGTTCAAAAATCAAGTTTTTGGGCTTATTTTCACTATTACGCTATTATTAAACTCAATAACATTCAATAACAAGCATTTCCACTAATTTACAGTGTATTCTGAATACCTCACAATATAGTTATTAGTCCAAAACGTTGCAACGAGGTATCTTTCTGGACTGCATAGTGGAGTGGTCCCCACAATATAATAAGAAAACCATCAACTGGTCTTAATCGCACCAAAAAATGTACCTGGACTGCGTAGAGGAGTGGTCACCACAATATAATTTAAAAACCCTGAACTTGTATGATTCGCACTAATAAATGTATCTGGACTGCGTAGAGGAGTGGTCACCACAATATATATAATAAGAAAACCATCAACTGGTCTGAATCTAACCAAAAAATGTACCTGGACTGCGTAGAGGAGTGGGTCACCACAATATAAATTAAAAACCCTGAACTTGTATGAATCGCACCAATAAATGTATCTGGACTGCGTAGAGGAGTGGTCACCACAATATATATAATAAGAAAACCATCAACTGGTATGAATCGCACCGAATAATGTACCTGGACTGCGTAGAGGAGTGGGTCACCACAATATAATAAGAAAACCATCAACTGGTCTTAATCGCACCAAAAAATCTGGACTGCGAGTGCGTAGATGAGTCGTCTCTACAATATCATTTAAAAACCCTGAACTTGTATGATTCGCACCAATAAATGTATCTGGACTACGTAGAGGAGTGGTCACCACAATATATATAAAAAGAAAACCATCAACTGGTCTGAATCGCACCAAAAAATGTACCTGGACTGCGTAGAGGAGTGGGTCACCACAATATAAATTAAAAACCCTGAACTTGTATGAATCACACCAATAAATGTACCTGGACTGCGTAGAGGAGTGGTCACCACAATATAAATTAAAAACCCTGAACTTGTATGAATCGCACCAATAAATGTATCTGGACTGCGTAGAGGAGTGGTCACCACAATATATATAATAAGAAAACCATCAACTGGTATGAATCGCACCGAATAATGTACCTGGACTGCGTAGAGGAGTGGGTCACCACAATATAATAAGAAAACCATCAACTGGTCTTAATCGCACCAAAAAATCTGGACTACGACTGCGTAGAGGAGTGGTCCCTACAATATAATTAAAAAACCCTCCACAGGTCTGAATTCCATAAAAAATTGATCTGGACTGCTTAATGGAGTGGCCCCGGTACCCAATTTGGTACCGGGGCCACAATACCTCCTCCAACCATGGTACAGAGCATTCATCATTGAGATCTCAAGTATGTTAAAGACTGACAGGGTTGAAGTGTTATTGTTTGACTTTGTAAACCAAAAAACTGTCCCTTTTACACATAGTTGTGCAATGAAGAGTGACTTTTTCATTTAAAGGCTCCATCTTTCAAGTGTAGTGTTTGTAAGTCATATTATACTTTTTGTAAAATTTGTTTAATTTGTTCCTCTTTATGGTAACTACTAATAGAATTAAAGTATTAAATAGAAGCGGCAGTTCCTCTTTATGGGAATTAGTAATAGAATTAAAGTATTAAATAGAATTAAAGTATTAAATAGAGGGGTATAGCGTGGTAGTGTGGTATAGAGTGGTCCCCACAATATAATAATAAAACCCTCAACTGGTCAGAATTCCACCAAACAAGTATCTGCACTGCGTAGTGGGGTGGCCCCGGTACACAATTTGATACCGGGGCCACAATAAAATAAATACACCCTCAACTGGTCTGAATTCCACCAAACAAGTATCTGGACTGCGTAGTGGGGTGGCCCCAGTACACAATTTGATACCGGGGCCACAATAAAATAAATACACCCTCAACTGGTCTGAATTCCACCAAACAAGTATCTTTACTGCGTAGTGGGGTGGCCCCAGTACACAATTTGATACCGGGGCCACAATACCTCCTCCAAGTTCCAAGTGTAGTGTTTATAACATCTTAACACTACACTTATTCTAGCACGTCAAAACCTCTTGTTTTAAATAATGACAGGGTGTCACGAGCCGCGGCGGTACTCACAGCCGTGGCGGCTCGCTTCCTGCCTGCCCCAGCATCCCGGCCGTCACCATGACGACCGGGACGTCACTTCCTCCTAACTCCCGACCGTTGCTGAGGCAACGGCCGGACGCCCAGCACTGTAGCGCCGCGTCCCGGCAACAGGGGACAGCTGGGCGCGTGCGCAGGAACATCTAATAGCCTGCTGGCTATTAGACTGTGATTTTTTTCATTAGTCAGCTCCTGAAAGTATTTTCAGAGCTAGACTCTGATTGGCTCATCTGTACATTTAAGGCAGTGTGGTCTGCAGCCTCACTGCCAGTTATGGCGTTCTTTCCTCAGTCCTGCTGCCTGCTTGTACAATCCGTTTAGGTTCCTGCTACCTTAGATTTGACCACCCGTGTTTGACCCCTGCTTGTTTTTGGACCTGTGACCCTTCTCTTCTGACCTTGACCTTTTGCCTGGAATTCGGATTTTGCTTCTCTGCCTGTGAGTTTGACCCTTCGCTTGCCCTTGGATATTGCATCTGTGCCTGTGACCTTTGGACCTTGGATTCCTCTTATACTACAGTCCACCAATCACTCCACTTCTGGGAAACTCCTTTAAGTCAGTATACGCTACTCGACCCTCGGTCGGCCCGCAGCCGAGTCTGTCCCCACCACTAGGGGCTCCAGCGAACACCTTGCCTTCTGAGTAGTTCCCGAGTTTCACTGTACTGACTTGGGAGTTCCTAACACAGGGCATTTAACTTTTGATTTAATTTATTAAATTTGTTGGCATTTTCTTTTACATTTTGAACATGGCAAACGACTGTTGAATGGTCACATAATGCCAAAAAAATAGTTGCAAGATGGAATTGTCCTTGGGCCCTCCCTTATATTGTTGAAATAGGACATGCACACTTTAACAAACCAATCATTTCAGCGACAGGGCCTACCAAACAACTATGGCTGATATGATTGGTTTATTTGGGCCCCCACACCAAAAAAACAATTCATCTCTCCCTGTACAAACTAAACAGGCTCTACTGAGGAAAGATGTCGTCCTCATCCTCAACCTCTGATTCCTCTCCCCCTACAGTGTGTACTTCCTCCTCCTCACACATTATCAATTCGTCCCCGCTGGACTCCACAACCACAGGTCCCTCTGTACTATCTGGAGGGCAGTGCTGTACTTCATTGAGGAATTGATTATTCATTTTTATAAACATCATTTCTTCAACGTTGTGAGGAAGCAACCTCCTTCTCCGCTCACTGACCAGGTTCCCCGCTGCACTAAAAACTCTTTCCGAGTACACCTGGAGGGGGGACAACTCAGGTAAAATAGAGCCAGTTTGTACAGGGGCTTCCAAACTGCCTTTTTGGAGTTCTACCACGTCACTACCTCCAGTTAATTTAGATTGCAAGGCTTGTAAATACTTTGAAGATAAAAAAAGCAGGCTGCACAGACTGTGGAGCTAGAAAGTGAAATTAAATGGACCACGTTACTTTGGTGGCTATCTATGCCCCCCCACCCTACACTAGTAGTTGAATATCAAAAAAGCAGCCTGCATAGACTGTAGAACTAGAAATTCAAATATACAAAGAAATGGACAAAGGCAGTTTGGTATCTGTCTGCATCAGATCCCCTCTCCACTAGGAGTAAAATAGAAAACTATTCAGCCGTTATATAATCTAGAATATAAATAGAAATTGAGAAAGGCAATTTGGTATCTGTCTGCATCATAATCATCAACATCCTCCTCAGCGCCAGCTACATCAATATCCTCCTCCTGGTGTACAACATTCACACCTTCATTAGCCAAATCTGTAACTGGACTGTGGGTGATCCTTCCAGCATATGCAGAGGGCGTGCTGCAAATGCTGGATGGAGTCACCTCTTCCCGTACAGTGATGGGAAGGTCAGGGTTCACAACCAACAACACCCTTGGACTTGCCTTGGGGATTTGTGATGTCATCTGTTTAGAAGGCAGAGTTCTTTGCTGTTTTGTTGTTGTTGCTGACAGCATAACTCTCTTTAATTTTTTGTAGGGGGGGAGGAGGAGGGCTTAGATCCTTGGGTGAAGCTGGACCACTAGTCATGAACACAAGCCAGGGCCTAAGCCGTTCCTTGCCACTCCGTGTCGTAAATGGCATATTGGCAACTTTAAGTTTCTCCGCTGATGATTTTAAGTTTCTCTTTTTGCTACTTTTTGAGAACTTGGGCTTTTTGGATTTTACATGCCCTGTACTAGGAGATTGGGCATCGGGCTTGGAAGACGACGTTGATGGCATTTCATCGTCTATGTCATGACTAGTGGCAGCAGCTTCAGCATTAGGAGGAAGTGGGTCTGGATCAGAGCCGTAACTAGGGTGGTGCCGGCGGTGCCGTCGCCCAGGGCGCAAGCCCGAGGGGGCGGAGCAGCCGCCCGCTACCTGCCTCTGTGTCCTGGCTCTGTAAATGCAGGCTGCAGAGTGTCAGCGAGCCCATGCTGTTCAGGTTCCACCCATGGAAACTAAATATGTGAGCCTCCGTCCTCTTCTAACCTCCCCTGGGACAGTCTCTCTCCCTCAAATTCGCCCCATCTCTGAGTGTGACAGACAGCGGCATACCTCCAGTTTCACGGACTTCGGAGGGGGTGGAGCTTATCCGAAAGTGGGCGGAGCTTCACCTCTGTACATCTTCTGTCTCTGTAACACATCCCCCTGTGTGTCACAACTTCTGTCTCCTCCCCTTTCCTTCTCTGCTTGGGAGAGCCTCTGTCCCCCCTTTGTGTGTGTGTGTCAGCCTCTGGCCCCCTCCCTGTGTGTGAGTGTGTATGTGTCAGCCTCTGGCCTCCTCCCTGTGTGTGTGTGTGTCAGCCTCTGCCCCCTCCATCAGTGTATGTGTGTGTCAGCCTCTGGCCCCCTCCCTGTGTGTGAGTGTGTGTGTGCCAGCCTCTGCCCCCTCCCTCTGTGTATGTGTCAGCCTCTGGCCCCCTTTCTGTGTGTGTGCCAGCCTCTGCCCCCTCCATCTGTGTCTATGTGTCTTTGTATGTGTCAACCTCTGCTCCCTCTCTCTGTGTGTGTTCATGTGACAGCCTCTGCCCCCCTCCCCTTTGTGTGTAACAGCCTCTGCCACCCCCATGCAAGTGAAAGCCTTTGTCTCCCCTCCTCTTCACCCCTCCCCGCCACATGTCACAGTATGGCTGGCATTTGTGTAGAGGGGGTGACCAGACTCCTCCTGGCTTCTGGACTCTGCCCTCTATCCCCATCACGACGTCATGACGCTGCTAGTGGATTCAGAGGAGCCGAGAAGAGCCAGGAGCTACAGCGGCGGCTGGACTGGGAAGGTAGAAGAGGACTGTCTTAAAACAGCAGAATATAGAAGAAGAATAGCGAAGAAGAATACAGACGTATAGAAGAGAAGGTAAATATGAAGCAATAAATTGTCCACAGTCACATATGCAAAATCTGGAAAACAAAGTCACTTTAATACTACAATCTGTGCTTTTTCCCCACATGCCTCTGTTATATTCCCAGCACACCAAATAATTTAATATTCTACACCGTGCTAGCATCTCTCCATAGAAACACAGAATTTGACGGCAGATAAGAACCACTTGGCCCATCTAGTCTGCCCTATGGTAACCTCAAACCTTATTTGATCATTAGTTCTTTGTAAGGATATCCCTATATATATCTCAAGCATGTTTTTTTTATATATTTTTAATATGCAGGAAAATATATGGCTGATATCACCATCAGATGAGTTGTACCTCTCCCAATACACCATCACCTTTCACTCTGCCAAGAGTGTTGTTTGTACATTTTGTTTGGGATTGTGAGGGTAGTATGTACAGGAAAAGGCTACACTGTCTGGAATCGCTATATTACTTTTATTTTTGTTTTAAGCCAATTTTTTTGGAACTCCTAACTAGAGCGGCTTACACCTGTGTCCCAGACCAGGCCCAGGTACAACAACTAGAGAAGGAGAAACACGCCACCTGACCTGTCTCAGGGTACAGTGGACGGACCAGGATTTTCATTTGCACCTCATCACTGAGAGAAGGACAGTAAGTCAAATTATTAGTTTTTGTGTGTGTGTATATATATATATATATATATATATATATATATTGCATAGTGTGTATAGGTTTTCTTCTAGATACAAGTTTTTTCACCATTGTTGGGGCTCTTTACAGCTTTCAAGAATATCAATGACACATAGAAGGAAAAGTGCTAGCCACACCCCAACAGTAGGTTGGCCACACCCACTCAACAAAGGTCACTCCCACTAAGATGGGGGGCGCCGGTGCCCTGTCTCGCCCAGGGCACTAAAATGTCTAGTTACGGCACTGGTCTGGATCTTTCCCTACTTTATCCTCCAAATTTTTGGTCTCCATTATATGTAGCACAAGATACTGCAGAATGTGTGAACTTGGTAATATTGCAGACAGTACCAATGAACTTATACTGCTGGATTGGTTTTGCAAATTAAGTTATAATTATTATTTTTTTTAATTTATTTTTTAGTGTGTTTTTATAACTTTTTTTTTATTTTTTAAAAACTTGGGAATAATGGGTAAATAACTATGCCCTTAGAAGCACAGAGCACAGGACACAGCACCACTGGACTGAACAGGACACAGCACAGGACCCAGCAGCACCACTGAACTCAGCAGGACAGAGCACAGGACACAGCACCACTGGACTGGACTGATATACTGCAGAATGTGTGAACTTTGTAATATTGCAGTACCACTGGACTTTTACTGCTGAATGTGTGAACTTGGTAATATTGCAGTACCAATGGTCTTATACTGCAGGATTGGTTGTGCAAATTTTGTTGTAATTACATTTTTTTTAAATTATTTTTTGGTATTTTTTTTTTATAACTTTTTTTAATTTTTTAAACACTTGGGAATAATGGGGAAATAACTATGCCCTTAGAAGCACAGACTGAACAGAACACAGCACAGGACCCAGCAGCACCACTGAACTCAAAATTGACAGAGCACAGCACACAGCACCACTGGACTGATACTGCAGAACACAGCACAGCACAGCACAGCACAGAACTAAACAGCACAGCACAGAACTAAACAAAACAGCACAAGATCTACCAGGACAGAGGACCACCTACCTAACACACCCTCCCTCTACCCTGATCAATGCAGTGAAGATGGCGGGGACTAGCGGGGAATTTATAGGATCCGAGTTTAGCGAGATCCGACAGCGGGATTATGACTCAGAGCCTCGGTTTCAAGTTTTCATTTGGCGCCAATACCCGGATCTGTCTCGGATCCGACTCGGATCGGAAAGGTTCGGGTGGGCTCGGATTCACAAAATCCGAGTGCGCTCATCTCTACTTAAAACACAGTTGCAGAGATGAGATACAGAATTTAATGTAGTTCTGAGTAGTAGAATCTGGACATACTTAAAACACAGTTGCAGAGATGAGATACAGAAATTAATGTAGTTCGGAGTAGTAGAATCTGGACATACCTGGAGATGAAAAGAGAAGAGAAGCATGAGGGTTAGTTGCTGTGTTGTCTAACTGTGCATTTTCGGCCACTTTGTGAGAAAATCCCACTTTGTGTAGAAATCACACACGTCTACCCCCACATACGTCTCCCCATAGACTTGTGTGAAATTGTGTAACAGGCTAAAGGTAGCAAGGTTAAGAGGGTGGCTGTAGAATATTATAAGCTTGTCTGAAGAGGTAGGTTTTCAGAGAACGCTTGAAGGTTTGTAGACCAGAGGAGAGTCTTACTGTGCGAGGGAGAGAATTCCATAGAGTGGGTGCAGCCCGAAAAAAGTCCTGTAACCGGGAATGGGATACTTTGAAAACATTTACAGCGGTTACTAAATAAAAAAATAGTATTAAGGTCACATGAATTGAACTAGAGCAATACAAAATCCTAACACATAGACTGTGAAAAGAGAGCATACATAGTAAACACACAAATATATCTAATCTTATAAACTTCAAAAGCACTAAATAGAGAGTGTCATTTAAGGGAAAGTCCTGTATGCGGCTAATGTCAAAATAAGCAAGGATCGTTACAATAGATGGTACATATACCTAAATGGGAAACAAAGGACTATAGAGTGATTGCTGTGTATGACAAGAGGAAGAGCAACAGTGTAGTAAGCAGCAGATGCTTCGTTGTCACAGATTGCTGACACTAATGCAGGGTCAAACTTATTATTAACAGACATTATTACATATTTGCAGCACAATACATAGCAAGTAAGACAGTGGTCTTTGCGAGACAGGTCCTTGGAAGTTCAGTACACAATCGGGGACATTTGAAGAAACACATAGGCAGGCTTGTAGCATTGGAGAAATACTTCAACGTGCATGTCAGCTTTGCCTGTTGAAGATAAAGTGAAAAATGAATACTCCAAAATTAGCTCACATCTAACTTTAATGCATGTACTTAGCTTATGCCTTGGTACACATTAAGGTGACCACTGTAACCTACCATGCAAAGGTTATTGTAAGACTCAACACAGTCCTCTCTGTAATAGTGGCTTGTGGGTTTAAACTATATCTTGGAATTGATTTGTGGTTTGATCTTGAAAGTACACAAAAAATAAACATGTGGATTGCATAAGGTGGCCTAGGCAGATACACAAATCTCCATTACAATTCAATAGGTTGATTGCAGCAATATTGTAGGCAGCACACACACACCTTAAAATAATATTAAATGTTAGTCACAAGCCGCGGCGGTACTCACAGCCGCCGCCGGCCGCTTCTAGTGCCCTCTGGCATGCCGGCCGTCACCTTGATGACTGGGATGTCATTTCCGGATACAGCCCGGCCGTTGCCAAGGCAACGGTCGGATGCTGGCTGTAGTGGTGCTGCGTCCTGGCAGCAGAGAACAGCCGGGCGTATGCGCAAGGATCAGCAATAGCCTCCAGGCTATTAGGTTCAATTAATTATTTAGCAGGGGCCTGTGAGTGATTTCAGAGCTAGGTTCTGACTGGCTGACTGTAGTATTTAAGGCAGTGAGGACTGAGCCTCACTGCCGGTTATAGCTTGCTGTTCCAGTTGCTGACTTGCTCCTGGTTCCCCGTTGCTGTCCTGTGGATACTTTGTTTGGATCTCCCGTGTATGACCCTCTGCTTGAATTTTGACTCTGCCTGTTTTCTTGTGACCCTGATCCTTCTGGCCTGTACTTTGGACCCTGCTATCTTACCCGTGACCCCGCCCTCTGGCATGTTAACTGACTAACCTGCTTGCTTGTGACCCTTGACCTTGGCTATCGTTTGACTACCCGCTGCTTTCTACCAGTCTCCTGGCCTGCCACTGTGTTCCTGCATTACCAACCCACACTACATCTGGAGCTAAGTCCTAGGGGCATCTGAGTACCGGTGAGCGCATCTAGCTCTAAAGGAAAGACGGCTGCTAAAGGTGAAAACCTCCGTCATCTAGTTCTGTTGGTTGGTGATCAGGGCCAGCAACCTAACATTATAACCAGTCCTATTGAAATTCCGGAGACAGAATACGGAATGGATGAAAGCGGAACCAACTTGTCTCCAGCTCAAGTTCTGGCTGGTCAAATTCAAACCCTGTCACAGATAGTTCAAGGATTGTCCCAGCATTTGTCCGCTCAAGAAGAGGCCTCAAGGACCACTCAAGCCACTTCAGGTGCCGCCTGTGAACCCAAGTTGAATCTGTCGGACTGGTTCTCTGGAAATTGAGCCTTGTTCCGGAACTTTAAGGAGAGCTGCAAGCTCTACTTTCAGCTGAGACCGCGGTCTTCTGGTTCAGAACAACAGAGAGTCGGGACTTGGGCCTTCTCCCTGTCTCAGATGAGTCCTACCATGCAGTCGGTGGAAGCCTTCTTTAATGCTTTAGGTCTGCTATATGATGACCCGGATCGAGTGGCCTCCGCTGAGACTCATCTATGGGCCTTAAAGCAAGGCCGGCGTTCGGCGGAAGAATACTGCACTGAATTCCGCAGATGGTCGCCTGACAGTGAATGGAATGATCCAGCGTTACGCAGCCAGTTTCGCCTAGGACTGTCAGAGCAGATTAAAGATTCACTTGTGCAGTATCCTTCCCCCACCTCGTTGGAGAGCCTTATCGACAGGAGAATTAAAGAGAAGAAGACGGAGAAAGAGGCCTCTTCCTTTTCCTCTGCATTTATCCCCGTTCCCACAGATGCTGAGGAGCCTATGCAGTTAGGGGCATATCGCCTCTCTCCTGAGGAAAGAGACAGAAGATGTCACAAGGCCTATGTCTCTATTGTGGTACTAAGGGCCACTTCTCCATTACTGTCTATGGCTTAGATGGAAGTCCATTGCCTGGTGGCAAGATTGTCTTGGAGACCCCGCAACTGCAATTAAACATAGGGGCTCTCCATTCCGAGTCCATGACCTTCTTCCTTATCGACTGTCCGTCGGTTCCGTTGATTCTAGGCCATCCTTGGCTTTCCCGTCATAACCCTTTTGTAGATTGGGTGAGAGGAGAAATTTTCCAGTGGAGCTCTTATTGTACACAGTCTTGCTTAACTATGACTCTGCAAATCATTCAGTCAATTCCTGAGCAGCTTCCCTCACAATTTCATGAGTTCTGGGATGTGTTCTCTAAAAAGGCTGCTGACACTTTACCACCTCACCGTGACTTCGACTGTGCTATCGAGCTTATTCCTGGTTCCAAGTTACCCAAGGGAGGCTTGTACTCTCTTTCTGGTCCAGAGACCAAATCCATGCCGGAATATATTGACGAGAACTTAGAGAAGGGTTTCATCAGGCCATCTAAATCTCCAGTAGAAGCTGGATGCTTCTTTGTATCCAAAAAAGATGGAGGACTAAGACCCTGTATTGACTATCGAAGACTGAATCTCATTACAGTCAAGAACACCGACACAACACCATATGGGTGGTAGTAGACCGCTTCAGCAAAATATCACACTTCATACCACTGCCCAGGCTCCCTAGTGCTCGAGATTTGGCTGTCCTCTTCATCCAGCATATATTCCGTCTCCATGGACTCCCTACTGATATTGTGGTTCCCAATTCATAGCAGAATTTTGGAAATCCTTTTGTACTATTCTTGGAATCACGATTAACCTTTTTTGTCTGCATACCACCCTCAGTCTAATGGGCAAACTAAAAGGGCTAACCAGTCCTTAGAGCAGTTCTTACGATGTTACACTTCCGAAATTTCACGACAACTGGTCCTCCTTGTTACCCTGGGTTGAATTTGCCTATCATAATTCATGTCATCTACTCAAACTTCTCCATTCTACTGTTATTTTGGTTTTCCTCCCACGTCCAATTCCTTGTATTCCCTCAAATCCGCTGGTATTCCTGAGATTCATTCCGCAGCCATTGATCTTAATGCCATTTGGAAGAAAGTACAGTCCTCTTTAAGGCGTGCCTCATTTTTTGCAAAAAAAAATTCGGATCACAACCGTACCACCTGCTCCTTCAAAATGTGGCTTTCTACACGCAATATTAGGCTCAGTCAGCCTTGCAGGAAATTGGGGCCTAAATTTATCAGTCCTTTCCTTATTGTCAAGCAGATCAATTATGTTGCTTTCAGATTGAAAATTCCTGGCTCTTTGAGGATGCCCAACACATTCCATTGCTTTCTACTTAAGCCTGTGCTATACTCTGACCAATCCCAGTCTTCAAGTTCACATGTGCAGAATAAGAACAAACCGCAGAAATCTATCATTCAGAAGATTCTCGATTCTAAGTCAGTGCAGGGTCAGGTGCACTTCCAGGTACAATGGAGGAATCACGGTTTGGAAGAGCGGTCCTGGGTTCCGCGAAGACAACTTCATGCTACAAAACATCTGAAAGAGTTTTTAAAGAAATTCCCTAGGAACCCTGGGTGTCGGGGTTCCTTGTCCCCTCCACAAGGAGGGTACTGTCACAAGCCGCGGCGGTACTCACAGCCACTGCCGCCCGCTTCTAGTGCCCTCTGGCGTCCCAGCCCTCATTTTGACGACTGGGACGTCATTTCCGGATACAGCACGGCCGTTGCCAAGGCAACGGTCGGACTCTGGCTGCAGTGGTGCCGCGTCCTGGCAGCAGAGAACAGCCGGGCCCGTGCGCAAGGATCAGCAAAAGCCTGCAGGCTATTAGGTTCAATTAATTATTTAGCAGGGGCCTGTGAGTGATTTCAGAGCTAGGCTCTGACTGGCTGGCTGTAGTATTTAAAGCAGTGAGGACTGAGCCTCACTGCCGGTTATAGCTTGCTTTTCCAGTTTGCTGACTTGCTCCTGGTTCCCTGTTGCTGTCCTGTGGATACTTTGTTTGGATCTCCCGTGTATGACCCCCTGCTTGGATTTTGACTCTGCCTGTTTTCTTGTGACCCTGATCCTTCTGGCCTGTACTTTGGACCCTGCTACCTTGCCCGTGAGCCCGACCTCTGGCGTGTTAACTGACTACCCTACTTACTTGTGACCCTTGACCTTGGCTATTGTTTGACTACCCGCTGCTTTCTACCAGTCTCCTGGCCTGCCGCTGTGGTCCTTCATTACTAACCCACACTACATCTGGAGTTAAGTCCTAGGGGCATCTGAGTACCAGTGAGCACATCTAGCTCTAAAGGATAGGCGGCTGCTAAAGGTGAAAACCTCCGTCATCTAGTTCTGTGGGTTGGTGATCAGGGCCAGCAGCCTAACAGTTAGTTATCAAAACACTAGAGATACTTACATTCTTCAACTGGCTACGACACGATAGGCACCTTCGACAACTCCAAAGGCAAGTGCTGTGGGCCCTTAGTCCAGCCAGCACCTATATGGTGTGGCATGTTGGTGAAACAGCCTGTGGTTACACAGGAAAGACATTAATTGGTGTACAAATGTGGAATTTTTGTCAGTCTAATGGCTACAAATTAGATGATATACTTTAGATTCTTTGAGGAACACTGTTAACCTCGGTTTTGACTAACAATGTTGGGAAATCATATTGAAAGGTAATTGCCATTGGCTTACAGCATATGTGTCACGAAATCTGCTAAATTTTAGAGAGTCCTGTGTGTCTGCCAATACTTAATGCTCAAACTGGGGTGCAGATTCTAACGATAGGTTGTATTCACCATTGACCCCTAGAAAAGGGTATGGACTTTGCAGCACCTATTACCGCAGGTCGCGGTTCCCAGAAGGAGTGAAAAAAATGTGGAGAAATTGCATTGGGGGGCGGCCAGCCGGCCTACCCCAGGCCCTAAAAGCAGAAAATCTGACTGGCCCAGGAGGGCGATGCCCCCCTGCCCCCCGGCCCAGCCCGCCTCTGATGGTAACTCAGAGCAACAGCAGGTGAATACTGGTACAGCGGCAGTTCAGTAGAAACAATAATGGTGAAGAACTCAGCTGATCAGTTAGATGGTAACTTAGAGCGAGAGCAGGTGAATTACTGGTACAGCGGCAGTTTAGTGGAAACAATAATAATGAAGAACTTAGCTGATCCGTTAGAGGGTAACGCAGAGCAAGAGCAGGTGAATTACTGGTACAGCAGCAGTTCAATAGAAACAATAATTTTGAAGACGTTAGCTGATCCGTTAGATGGTAACTCAGAGCAACAGCAGGTGGGTTACTGGTACAGCAATAGTTCAGTAAAAACAATAATGGTGAAAAGCTTAGCTGATCCGTTAGATGGTAACTCAGAGCAACAGCAGATGGGTTACTGGTACAGCAATAGTTCAGTAGAAACAATAATGGTGAAAAGCTTAGCTGATCAGTTAGATGGTGAATCAGAGCAGCAGGTGTGGAGAGTTCCTGATGAGGCTAGAGTTCCAGTAGTGAAGCGCTGAAGTCAGGACAGTAAAGCCGAACAGGAAACACAGAACACGGCTGCAGTGAACAGGTTTGTAGAAGTACCAGCGAAGGCACCGGAGAGAATCTACAACTGACTTTGGAACAGCAATACACAGCAGTCACAGGTAAGACACACAAAGGAAGCCAACTCCTGATGAGAGCGAGTAACTCGAAGAACAGGCTTCAGACACCAGGAACTGGGAGGTTTAAATAGCACTCCAAAGTGCCAGGGCCAATGACACATGCGCAGAATGAACAACCAGATGGAGACTGTAAAGCAAAACACTGAGTTCAGGATACCATGGTCACCGCTTATAAATTAGAGGTAACAAAGACGGTACCCATCCATGGGGACAGTGTGTGACAATATGGGTCATGTTAGGACAGTTGAAACGTAAGTCAGAAATTCAACACTTCAGTAGGTTGTTGTTTGCACATTATCCTGTAGTTTTGGACAGCAAAATATTTTGGGGGTTGGATGAGAAATGATTGGCCAAAAATTTACACGAATTGAAGAAGAATTCTGAAAGCATTCTCTTATGCTTTAGAAGCAGGGCAAATGGAGGCAATTTAATTAGTACAACACCACATGTATGTTTGTCAAGCCATTTCTTGGTTTCTAATGTTAGTTTACTTATATTTTTAGTTTGAGCATTATTCAAGCGTATTGCATTGATGTATTTGATCTTTAAAGGAAACAGTACTAATAAATGTGATTTACCTCAAAAATATGTATCAAGGACTGCCTGAAGTTGGCTCCCTTGTCTGATTCCCATGGTGTGGCTTCAGGCACCCCCACCTCGTACATCCCAGCAACCTCATCCACCACCCTTGTAGCCCCACTCCGGATGTCAATATTGTGAAAAACCACACAGAGCTAAGATCTCACATACTTTACTCCGTCCATACATCAGTGCTCAACCAGACCGGTCAAGGCATCTAAATCGTGCCTTTAGGAGGTCAAAGGCTCTTTCAATTACCCATCTGGTGGCTGTATAAACCAAGTTATATGCAAAATCACGCTCTGTGTGTGGCCTCAACATGGGAATGAGGAGCCAAGGGCATAAGAGATAAACGTTATCTCCTATGTATAATGAGAGGAAAGACATAACAAACAAACATTAATACACTTTAACAGAAAATAAATGACCACCTTCCAAATGCTAACATTCACAAGTATGTCTAGTACATTATAGCAAAGGCAAATTGACAGCTAAGTGAGGATTACTAACTTAACTAAACAAAACATTGCAAACTACAAACATTTTGGGAAGCAAACCATAGAAGCCTGAAGGATTTTTACAATGTGTCTTATACGTTCTCTTGGAGGGATGCCATGGGCAATATTTATCTTATATGTAGTTAATACTTATAAACTAACCGCCTGTTGAAAAATTTGCCGATAAAAAATATAATGTACCGGGGCGTGGCGTGACTGCCATATAGAGCGGACGTGTTCTATCCGAGCTCCGCTCATCCACCTTAAATATCACCTTATATTGATGTTTTTCCCTAAAGTAACATCTATTAAACAGCGCCATAAAAGTTATTTAAGTCCTGGGCTGTCTAGCTGGGGTCTCTTAATCCTGAGCGTGGAGACTGGCCAGGTGTTTTGGAGACACGTGGACCCACTCAGTGTTTGCTGCAGATCGCTCTGACCCCCCTGGAGGCGACAAGCTGTTGTACCCAAACATATTCTGGATGCTGTGCGAGCTGCAGGCTGTAATAAAATCAATCCAGCATCGGGAAATATAGAGGTGAGGCAGCACTGGAGGAGGCACGAGAACGGGCAGTGTTTGCCTATACTAAATACCTGCAAAAATCGCTGGGGTGTCTGTGCTGACAAGCGGCAGCCTGGCGGTGGATCACCTCGCTTTTCCTGGGTCCTGGTGTAAGGTTTGAGAGTGACCGGATATCACTGGCGCCATTACCACCTTCACTTTCGCTACTGGAACCAGTGCAGTGCCTGCTGGGAAGTCCTCCGGGGCTCACCGAGAAATCTCTATGTCTTTAGGTTACACACTGTAAGTGAGGCTTTGCTGCCACCTTGTGGTGTTTTTGTGCTACTACATCTGTAAAGAAAAATCCTTCTCTGAGTTAGTGCTACCATCTTGTGGCTAAATTATACATTATATTCTTCATAAGTCCTCTTTGGTGCCCTATTGCCATCTAGTGGCCAACTTGTGCAGATCATAAATTTGGCCACCTGGACTTTCTTTAACACAGTTTGTTGGCCTTTGACGCCATTTGGTGACGGTATACATATCCTACTGCTCACAGATAAGAGAAGTGAAGACTCAAAAATTGTAATTGTAAGTGTTGTCTTATGCCTGCTATACAACACAGCTTCTCTGTTATTGTGCCTACACTGCGATCTAGGGGCCAAACAGTGATAGTTCAGCTGAAGCGAGTTTAACACATCCAAGTGGCTTTTTAATTATTCAAGCCTTAAACAACATCTTCTAATTTCCACTTCGGAGTGGTCGTCTGTTCTCCCGTCATGCCCGTTTAAATAATACTATCTGGCCCGACCCGCCCGGGAACACTCTTATTTTTGCCTATAAATCCTGCTTGGTGTCCTACTATTAAACATGCGTAAGAATAGCTCCAGAGGCAAAAGGGGGACACAGACGGGAATCCTCCAACACATGACAAGACAGGAATCTCCCGTGCAAAAGAAAATACCACTGCACTAGGTATCGCTATTCCAGTATCATAATATTTATCAGTTTATAAATGGTCAGATAATATGGTTACTGGATGGTGCACTTCTACACGTGTAACTAATATACAGGTAGAGGAAGAAAGGATAGAGAGAAAATGTGTATTCGAAGGCACTCCGCGATATCAATAATATGTTAAAAAATCTATATTTTATTTGGTATACTTAAAAAGAATCCCTCCTAATTGAATAGCGAAATATTAAAACCAAAGTGATTTAAGTGAATTAAAATAGCAAAATAAATTGCTATACCCCGCTACTTGATATAAATGTGTATAGCTGTTCAATGTATAATATAGTAATCACTCCTATTTTAGACCAGTCTAACAGTTGAATATCACTCCAAATCAAAACTGGTTTAAGTATATATAGTGTAAACTGGACTGATTATCATGTAATCTTGTTAGCAGCAGTATGTGGATGAACTTAATTGGGATCTCTGGCAGTTGTTTAATCGATCTGATGTCCCAATAATCCTATGAAATAACTTTATTTGTCAATAAAAGGATATCTTAAGATAATGAGAGCTCCATATAAACCTGAGACACATTCTCAATGTGATTTCACTAATCTGCATAAACACTATTGTATAGAGCTCAGAAAAGGCTTGAGCTTTTGTATATATTTATAATAGGATTATTAGGGTTAGAATAAGGTCTCTGCCTAGCAATTGTTTGGCTTAGTTTTATAATCAGACACCCTGTTGCCCCAGTAGTTCCACTCGTATATTTGATTGTTCAGTTACTCTGTTATCAGATAGGCATCTGCTATGTTTGTTGAAGCTCCTTCTAAATTGGAAGCCTGCCGTTTTGGATTACTAGGATTAGAATAAGGTCTCTGCCTAGCAAATGTTTGGCTTAGTTTTATAATCAGACACCCTGCTACCCCAGTAGTTCCACTCCTGTATTTGATTGTTCAGTTACTCTGTTATCAGACAGGCATCTGCTGTGTCTGTTGAAGCTCCTTCTAAGTTGCAAGCCTGCCGTTTTTGCAGTCCTACACACACACACACACACACATTCATGCTTTTATCTAACCCATGCAGGGTATAGTTGGTATCAAAGATTACTAAATATAGGTAAAATAACAGGGAGTGATTAAACACAGTAGCAGGGTAGACGCCAACGCGTGTTTTGCTACATGCTTTTTCAAGGCCAATCTCTCGTGCACACCACCTCTCCCCCTCCGTCTCCTCAAGCCTCAGCGGGAATCCCGACTGACTCTGCGGATGCTTTAGCCACTATTCAGGCTATGATGGTTTCACTCCAGAACACCTTCACAACTGAATTCCAAAAGCTGTCGGCGGATCTCCGCAGCGATATTGTGCAGTTGACTAAACACACTGCCTCTATTAATCATAAAGTGGAATCAAACTCTAAAGTGCTGCAGAAAACAACACAAGATATTGACTATCTAAATAGGGAATTGCTGTTCTACAAAGAGAAATCAGAAGATCTTGAAAACAGAGAACGCCGGAATAATCTTCGGATTCGTAAAATTCCGGAGTCGGTGGACCATCAGCAGTTAGAACCCTATCTGGTTCGTCTATTTCAAAAATTAGTCCCTGAGCTCTCAGATCAAACCATATGCATCGAACGTGCACATAGGGCCTTGCGCCCTAAGCCTAAAGACACTGAACCGCTCAGGGATGTGGTCCTTAAATTCCTGTCCTTTAAAACTAAAGAAGGCATAACTACAGCAAGCAGGAACTCTCCTTATATTATATTTGAAGATTGCAAGATTCAAATCTTCCAGGATTTGGCTCCTTCCACAATCTTGAAGCGCAGGGAATTAAAGGACATCACAAGAACTTAACGAGAGCATGGATATAAATAGAAGTGGGGTTTTCCCTTCCGCTCCGATCTCCAGTCAGTGATAGAAGTTCTTCATTCCCTTTGATACGAAGTGACTATTCTAAACGTCAGACTCCTGGAACGGAGACTGGGCTTCTTCAGTTCCCCGGCAAGTGTGACGGTTCCATAAATCGAAATCTGTCATCCTCGGCAAGTACCATAGTTTCCGACACCTTCAACTGAAAGGAACTATGTGTAGTTGATTAGTAAAGGTTGAATTACAAATTATACTAGTTAGTTTGTTCTATAAAATGATATACATAATATGTTGATCATTTATTCACGAGTTATTCTTGCTATTGCACGTTTAAATGTGTTCATGTTCTGTTTACACATTGTTTTTCTGATTGTTCTTTAGGATAACTTTCTACTGTTGGGGGACGGCCATGTCTCCTGGGCTCTCCTGCTGTTTCACATATTGTGTGTGATGGGACCCGGTCAACATCATGGTTCTGTTTACAGCCGGTACCTGCGGACTTTGTTGGGTTGCTCGTGGGGCATGGCCGCCTCCCGGTCCCCTAAGATTGGGTGATGACTTACGGTCCCCTGGGAATTGGAATTTGAATTTTGTTTTAGAATTTAAGTGCTTAAAATGTTACTACATGTACGTTAATGTTTTATTGTAACTCTCTATAAGGATTTATACCTCTGTTTGTAATACGTGTTTCTGGGTGGGTTGGGCTAGGTTTGTCTGCCTGGCCTTGCACCCCATATACATTGGGTTATAGGAATGTGTGGACAGGTTAGTCCTCATAATCTCCCTGTTTACAATACCTTAAATTTAGTTACTTGAGACGGTTCGAATTCCCACTTTTAAGTGGGCTAAACCTCAGTGGTCACCTCTCCCCCCACACTTCGTTGGCTGAGGCGGTCGATCACTAGCTACCATTATCCCCCACCAATACTCCCCTCCTACACTTTCCCTTCCGCTTTTTTTCTTTTCTTTCTCTTTCCTCTTTGCTATCCAAGCTCCACTTATTCTCTTTCGATCCCCTTGATTAACTTACCTAAAGTACGCCCCTTAATACTCTCATAGAGCATCATGTTGTTGACCTTTGCTTCCAATAATGTTAAGGGGCTTAACACACCACAAAAGAGATCACTACTACATAGAACTGTAAAAGATTTGAAAGCTGATTTTGTATTCTCTTACAGGAGACTCATTTTAAACTGGGCGACCATCCCTCCTTGTCCTCCCGTAGATTTCCCACTGTGGAATATGCCTCCCTGCCAGTCAAGCGGTGTGGAGTTGCCGTCATGATTAGGAACTCCGTGCCCTTTCAGCTTACAGCGTCTAGTCTAGACCATGAGGGCCGCTTCATTATTTTGGTGGGTCAGGACATCAAACTATTACTGTGGCGAATTTGTATACCCCCAATACAGGGCAGTCTAGTTTCTTTAACAAGTTTTTCCTTGAGCTAAATAAAATACAGAAAGATCTTCTGCTTTTAGGCGGGGACTTTAATACTATTCTGTCGGAGGAACTGGACAGGTCAGGAACGCGGCATGTCCCCCAGCCTACTACCCAAACAAAAGCACTGATCAAACATATGGCTGGGGCTAGTCTGTTCGACTCTTGGAGAGCCCATAATCCCTCCTCTCATGACTATACCTTTTACTCACATCTACACAATTCTTACTCCAGAATTGATATGATTATGGGTTGTAGTAAAGTTATACAACTTCTCACTCGTACTGACATACTCCCCAACCCTTGGTCGGATCACTCAATAGTCACGGCTTTGTTTGATCTGCTGGATAAATCTAAAAGTAGCTCATCCTGGAGATTAAACGAATCTTTGCTCAAACTGTCCGTGTTCAAAGAGTAGATAGAGTCTCACCTCCAAGAATACTTTGATCTTAATCTAACGCCTGACACTTCTCTTTCCACGGTTTGGGAGGCGCATAAATCAGTCATTAGAGGAGTCATTATTAAGTTTGCCTCCTTTCGTGAAAAACAGCAAACCATGAAACTAAATTCTCTTACTGCCCAGTTGCAACAGCTCGAGAGTAATCACAAACAAAATCACTCAAAACTAGTTTATAAGCAAATCCTCTCCATTAGAGGAGAAATCCAATCTTTGTTAGCAGAAAAGACCGAAAGAGCCCTCCGCTGGCTCAATCAAAAATTTTATGAGAAAAGCAACAAATCTGACACTATGCTAGCAAATAAATTGAAAGCAAAACGAGCAGCTCAGGCAATAATGGCAATAAGAGACAGGAAGGGTATGTTGAGTTATGATCCGAAAGTTATCAACAACTCTTTTTATAGATACTATAAATCTTTATATAATCTGAATAAAGATGGCGCCCCGGTACCCCCTTCACCATCTATCATTAAACAATTCCTAAGGACGTGTAACCTTCCAAAATTAGACAAGAACATAGCTTCTAAATTGAACGAGGACATCAGTGAGGAGGAGCTTAAGGCAGCTCTTAAATCCCAAAAGACCTCCAAGGCTCCTGGTCCTGATGGATTCACCACCTCTTACTATAAAACTTTTAAGCATATTCTGTCTCCGCACCTACTTTCTATTTTCAACTCAATCCTACGGGGGGAGCAATTTCATAGAGACACCACACGTTCCAATATTATAGTAATACCCAAGCCCAATAAGGATCCCACAGTTTGCGCTAACTATCGGCCCATTTCGTTGCTAAACACGGATATTAAGCTATTTGCCAAAATTCTGGCGAATAGGTTGAACAATCATTTGTCACACCTTATAGACCCAGATCAAGTTGGATTGGTCCCAAACAGACAAGCTCTGGACAACACCAGGAGAACTATAGACTTGATTTCTTCTATAAACCAAACCAAACTCCCTTCTGTAGTTTTGGCGTTAGACGCAGAGAAGGCCTTTGATAGGCTCTCCTGGCCATTTATGTTTCAAACCCTCCAATCCTTCGGATTCTCTGGCAATTTTCTTCAAGGTATTCAAGCCTTATATCATAATCCATCCTCCTCAATGTCGACAAACGGTTTGAGTTTATTCGTGTTTGGCATTAGTAATGGGACGAGACAAGGTTGCCCTCTTTCCCCTCTTATCTATGCACTTTGCATTGAACCACTTGCTGCTCGGATTCGACTGAATCCAGATGTAAAGGGAATCCAGGTCAAGAGTAGACAATACAAGATTTCGTTGTGCGCAGATGATGTTCTTCTCACATTATCATCACCTCAAACCTCTCTTCCTAATCTATTTGCGAAACTGCAAAATCTTCTCTTTCTGGTTATAAAGTGAATAACTCCAACTCAGAAGCACTTGCGCTACATCTTCCACCTCACATAAGGAAAGTATTAGAGCTCAACTTCGAGTTTCAATGGCGTCCCCGAGCAATCCGATACCTGGGAGTCTATATAACAACCTCCTACGAAACGTTGTTTCAGGCTAATTACCCCCCTTTGCTGTCCACAATAAAACAAGACTTATTAACCTGGGGTTCTCTCTACATCTCGTGGTTCGGGAGGATCAATAATATCAAAATGAATGTCTTACCCAGACTTTTATACTTATTCCAGACCCTCCCGGTTAAAGTTCCTGACTCTTTCTTGAGCTCTATTCGTGTGGCAAGGCAAGAGACCCAGACGCAGTAAACTTTGTCTAGCTAAATCTAAATATAATGGTGGCCCTTATTTGACAAATATTACCAAGCTACACAACTGACCCATCTCATTTCTTGGCTCTCACCGTTAGGACTCAAGAAGTGGATGGATATTGAAGAACTGTTGTCTCCAGATATAGGAGTTCGCTTCTTACCTTGGATCCCTAGGAGTGTCAGACCAGCCTCAGCCTCTGTTACGCCCTCCATCCGTTTTACGCTGGAGGTATGGGACAAATTGAACAAAAAATATACACTGGCCCCATACCCCTCACCTCTCACCCAGCTGTGGAGACACCCTCGTTTCCCACAGGGTTGCATTAATGCTTTTGCCTACCCTTGGAGGAAAGTGGGGTTAGATCGATTCTTTTACTTGATGGGAGAGCATGCACCATGCTCCTTCACAGACCTGAGTGAGAGACATACACTTCCAAGCAACCTTTATTTTCACTATGTGCAAATCAAAAGCTTTATACAAGCCCAGACTCATTCATCTAAGTTGCAGTTGCCAACACCCTTCGAGAGGCACTGTATTTATAGTCCGGGTCGCCGAGGCTATATATCGATCCTGTATAGTTCTCTCGTGTCCTCCTCATCTCCTCCTAAGGAACCATTTGAGCAGGCTTGGGAACAGGATCTTGGGGTGACCCTAAATGAGGAGAGATGGTCGCTCATCTGTGAAAGAATTTCGAGGTCATCTATTAATACAGCCATCCGTGAAAGTACATACAAGGTCTATACCAGATGGTATATGGTCCCTGAGAAACTCCATTCTATCTTTCCCCAAACTTCAGATCTTTGTTGGCGTGATTGTGGGGCGGTGGGCTCTTTTCTTCATATCTGGTGGGATTGCTCTCTGGTGGCTAAATTTTGGGACGAGGTAATATCACTGGTTCGGCAGGTTACCTCAATCAATGTGCCTAAGACCCCACTCTCGGCGCTTCTATGCCAACCTATCAAGGGCATTACTAAGGCATCAGATAAGCTGATCCGACACATCTATAATGCAGCTAAGTTACAAATAGCTAGTGAATGGAAGAAAGCCTCACAACCCTCTAGAGAGGGTGTTATGAAAAAAACTTGGCACACGGCATCCATGGAATATGTGACTAGTCTCCTCCATGACACAGTTCCCACGTTCCACAAAGTATGGGATCCTTGGTATAGCTTTAACAACAGTTCAATGCCAGGTCTCTCATAAGCCTTAGATGCTTTCCTTTCCTTCTCTTCTCTTTTTTCAATCTCTATGACTTCATTTCTCCTATTCTTTTTGTGTTCCCTCTGGTCACCTTTCCCCCTCTTTTTTATTATCATACTGATGTGTCGAATTCTCAGATGAGGATACATACCCAACTTGGACTGTCCCTTCCCCTTCCCTCCTTCCCCCTGTACCCCCAAGAAAAATAAAAAATGCTGGCAGTATTGTTCTATTCGCTAGATATGTACAATGGTACAAGATACCTTTGGAATTGGGAAAACTTTCTATCTCAATTTTCACTTTGTAGATCTTTAACTCCCTCTTGGAATGTACTTGGATGTGAAAAATATATTTATATGTTTTCTGTTGCTCTTCTGAGTTTTTTATTTTTCTTATCTGAAGTTTTTTGGGTACTATGTACTGTTGTGCCTTATATACATCTGCTGCTATAAATAAAAAGTTTAAAAAAAATATATATATAATGTACCATTGTGAAAATACACATTTCCAAGCAACTTTTGTCTTTGCCATATGGCCTTGTAGTCTTTCCAAACACTTTCAAGACATCATATACCCTTAGATGTTATGTCTATTTATGAAAGGTGGCTAAATTACCAGGAGTATTGTTAAACTTTCACTTTTTTAAGAAACCACATTTTATAAGAATGGGCACATGCACTATATGACACAATGTAGAAACATAACAGCTAAGGAAAAAGAAACAAGTATCTAAATACATTGAGTCAATACATCAGTCTAATTACCAAGAAGCCACACATCTCCATGTGGCCTTGCACCCCCTTGCCTCTGTTGTAATTTGTGCCACATCCCCGATTGGCTACAAAGGAGTCATGGGTACTCCCCCCCCCTCACCATTTGAGAACCAGGTTTTGAATTTGGAGAGATGGGGTCCAAATATCCTGTACATTTATAGAGTGGAAATGCTTCCGCTTCAAATACACTGAAGCCTCCCCACTCGACAGTAAAAAGGCCAGATGTGTCCCATGTACTGGCCCTATGACATGTGGAAAGCCAGCTATGGTGGAAAACTGCTGCTTAATCCGCACAAGGGACTTCTCATTTAGTGGCAGATGTCTAAACTGTGAGAGCCGCAACAGGAATGCCCTGAGCACAGCCTTCAGCACATGACTGAAGCTTGCCTGGGACATACCTGTCACGACCCCCAGTGGGGTCTGGAACATGGCCGGATTAAGGGGGGGGCACAGGGGGCACGTGCCCCGGGCCCCCCTCTCTCTGAGGGCCCCCCGCCGCCGGCTGAGAGGAGAGAAGCCGCCGCGCAGCACCTACAAGCCGGTGATCTAAAATGTACAGCAGCCGCGGTGCTGCTGTACATCTGGACTCCTGCCAATGACTTGGTCCGTCTGAAGGGGGGAGGGTTTGTATTAATGAGAGGTGCGCGGATGCGTCAGGGGGGGTATGCGAAGAGAGGGAGAGAGAATGAGGGAGTGAATCTTAGGTGAGTAAAAAAAAGTGATAACAGCTTTGTCTTGGACCTCTTCTGCTTGAATAGCGATCATAACTGTTCTGTGTATGACTTGGAGAAAGCTTAGTGTACAAAATGTCAATGTAATGTTCTTGAAATATAACTGAATAATAAATTATCTGAGTGTGAGAAACCGAGAGTAAGAGAAGACAGGGGGGCAGAGAGTATGAGGCTGAGACAGTGTGGCAGAGAAAGGAAAGGACAGTGAGAGAGAAAGGACAACGGGAGAGAGAGGTGGAAAGGGAGAGAGGTGAGAGATTGAGACAGAGAAAAGAGAATAATAATATGTGGGCTATTAATTTAATGGTGCAGTTTCCATGAGGACTAATTATTTAATTGATAGGTGCTATCATATATATTTATTTTACTGGTGTTGGTGGAATATTTAATTAAATGCTGTGCTGGTTTCGGGACTATTTATTATTTAATTCGGGTCTAAGTTTGGGGAGAAGGAGGGCTAATTTATTAAACGTGAATATGAAATATTAATTGTCACCAATGGTTGTGTGAAATTGGTTTATTTGTTACATGTGAATGCTATTAATTTATTGCTGGGCCGTTTTTTGGGGAGGGAAATAGTTTTTATTAAATGTGTATGCTATTAATTCAATGTCAGGGCTAGTTGGGAGAAACAGTTCTATTATTAAATTTGTATACTATTAATTTTATTTAATTTTATATTCAGGCCTATTTGCAGGGAGGGAGGCCTACATATTAAATGTGGGTGCATTGATTTAATGCCAGGACTGTTTTAGGTTTCACGAACATTCCAGGATCTACACAAGCAACAACTGAGTTTAAGACACCAGCAGCCATAGGTGATGAAAGTTACAAGAACAGGTAGGAGAGAGCAACACAGTCTGCCATCTGTTCTGAATCTGGTGGGACAGTCCCGAATTTGGGCGACTATCTCGCTTAGTCAGGATTTGGTCCAACTACAAGGACAGTTGGGAGGTATGTCCCACATCACACTGTACTACTGGTGAAGGCAGAGCTGTGTGCTCCTAACAGTAGTGCACACAGTATTGTCTGTGTATATGTCTAAAATTATAGCCATAGTACACCATAGGGGCCCCCTGTCTAAAGTGCCCCGGGCCCCCCAGAGCCTTAATCCAGCTCTGGTCTGGAATGACCCAGACGCACTGAAGTGCAGATCAGCCAACAGTTTGGTCCAAAGCGGTACAGCTGTCGGGATGTGGTGCATTGGCACAAGGTCATTCTGCACAATGCGCAGGGTGTCCAAGATGACATGAGGAGTAAGGCGAGAGTGACGGACAACCTCAGCATCAGACATCCCAATGAGGCAGACATGTGGCTTGAAGACAGGCTCCCTAGGACAGCAATGTTGTACTAGTTGCTGGTTTGGATGTTGTGGAGGATCAGCCTTCTCGAGAACCAGACTCTCGTCCAACTCCAGGAACCCCTGTATGTGTGACAAAAGCATGAGTTTACAAAACAACAAAAACATTAGGAAATGCCTTTAGACATTTCCATCTTCACTGTATACTCCGAACGTGAAACTTATACTTACAAGTCAACCACGATTCATCTTCTATTTTGCTGTTGGCAAGTACAGTCAGTAATCGTTGTGAACAAATTTTTATAAAACAAAAAAACACATCAATACTCAAGCTCTAGTGAATGAGCAAAGACACCACATCAGAGACCACCTAACCAGAAATATCAAGTAAAATAAAAGCAAAAAACATGAGTGTGTGACACTGTACATTTACCACACACCAAAACAGAAAATACACCATGTGCAAATGCAAAACAATACCCTAATGTTTGTATCAGATAACCTGTTAAGCAGTGGGAGCAGGTAATAAAGATAGCCAAGAAAAGGTGGAATTTATAATACAAAACAAACCCCCCCAGAAATAAAACACCCTACAATACTCCAGCCATAGTGAACAAGGAAAGACACCACATCAGAGACCACCTCACCAGAAAGATCCAGACAAAAAAAAGCAACAAACACTGTATACTTACTAGGGATGAGCGCACTCGGATTTATGAAATCCGAGCCCACCCGAACGTTGCGGATCCGAGTCGGATCCGAGACAGATCCGGGTATTGGCGCCAAATTCAAATGTGAAACTGAGGCTCTGACTCATAATCCCGTTGTTGGATCTCGCGATACTCGGATCCTATAAATTCCCCGCTAGTCGCCGCCATCTTCACTCGGGCATTGATTAGGGTAGAGGGAGGGTGTGTTAGGTGGTCCTCTGTCCTGATAGATCTCGTGCTGTGCTGTTTAGTTCTGTGCTGTGCTGTTTAGTTCTGTGCTGTGCTGTGCTGTGCTGTGCTGTGCTGTGCTGTGCTGTGTTCTGCAGTATCAGTCCAGTGGTGCTGTGTGCTGTGCTCTGTCCTTCTGAGGTCAGTGGTGCTGCTGGGTCCTGTGCTGTGTCCTGTTCAGTCCAGTGGTGCTGTGTCCTGTGCTCTGTGCTTCTAAGGGCATAGTTATTTCCCCAATATTCCCCTGTGTTTAAAAAAATAAAAAAAAGTTTTTTTAAAAAATACCAAAAACTACTTTAATTTTTTTTAATTACCACAAAATTTGCACAACCAATCCTGCAGTATAAGCCCATTGGTACTGCAATATTACCAAGTTCACACATTCAGCAGTAAAAGTCCAGTGGTACTGCAATATTACAAAGTTTACACATTCTGCAGTATCAGTCCAGTGGTGCTGTGTCCTGTGCTCTGTCCTGCTGAGTTCCGTAGTGCTGCTGGGTCCTGTGCCGTGTCCTGTTCAGTCCAGTGGTGCTGTGTCCTGTGCTCTGTGCTTCTAAGGGCATAGTTATTTCCCCATTATTCCCAAGTTTTTAAAAAATAAAAAAAAAGTAACAAAAAAAAAAATTTAAAAAAAAAAAAAAAAATATAATAATTATAACCAAATTTGCAAAACCAATCCAGCAGTATAAGTCCATTGGTACTGCAATATTACAAAGTTCACACATTCTGCAGTATCAGTCCAGTGGTGCTGTGTCCTGTGCTCTGTCCTGCTGAGGTCCGTAGTGCTGCTGGGTCCTGTGCCGTGTCCTGTTCAGTCCAGTGGTGCTGTGTCCTGTGCTCTGTGCTTCTAAGGGCATAGTTATTTCCCCACTATTCCCAAGTTTTTAAAAAATAAAAAAAAGTAAACAAAAATAAAAAATTTAAAAATAAATAAATAAATATAATAATTATAACCAAATTTGCAAAACCAATCCAGCAGTATAAGTCCATTGGTACTGCAATATTACCAAGTTCACACATTCTGCAGTATCTTGTGCTACATATAATGGAGACCAAAAATTTGGAGGATAAAGTAGGGAAAGATCAAGACCCACTTCCTCCTAATGCTGAAGCTGCTGCCACTAGTCATGACATAGACGATGAAATGCCATCAACGTCGTCTTCCAAGCCCGATGCCCAATCTCGTAGTACCGGGCATGTAAAATCCAAAAAGCCCAAGTTAAGAAAAAGTAGCAAAAAGAGAAACTTAAAATCATCTGAGGAGAAATGTAAAGTTGCCAATATGCCATTTACGACACGGAGTGGCAAGGAACGGCTTAGGCCCTGGCCCGTGTTCATGACTAGTGGTTCAGCTTCACCCACGGATCTTAGCTCTCCTCCTCCTCCCCCCCCTACAAAAAATTGAAGAGAGTTATGCTGTCAGCAACAAAACAGCAAACAACTCTGCCTTCTAAAGAGAAATTATCACAAATCCACAAGGCGAGTCCAAGGATGTTGGTGGTTGTCAAGCCTGACCTTCCCATCACTGTACAGGAAGAGGTGGCTCGGGAGGAGGCTATTGATGATGTAGCTGGCGCTGTGGAGGAACTTGATGATGAGGATGGTGATGTGGTTATTGTAAATGAGGCACCAGGGGGGGAAACAGCTGATGTCCATGGGATGAAAAAGCCCATCGTCATGCCTGGTCAGAAGACCAAAAAATGCACCTCTTCGGTCTGGAGTTATTTTTATCCAAATCCAGACAACCAATGTATGGCCATATGTAGCTTATGTAAAGCTCAAATAAGCAGGGGTAAGGATCTTGCCCACCTAGGAACATCCTCCCTTATACGTCACCTGAATAACCTTCATAGTTCAGTGGTTAGTTCAGGAACTGGGGCTAGGACCCTCATCGGTACAGGGACACCTAAATCCCGTGGTCCAGTTGGATACACACCAGCAACACCCTCCTCGTCAACTTCCTCCACAATCTCCATCAGATTCAGTCCTGCAGCCCAAGTCAGCAGCCAGACTGAGTCCTCCTCAATACGGGATTCATCCGAGGAATCCTGCAGCGGTACGCCTACTACTGCCACTGCTGCTGTTGCTGCTGTTAGTCGGTCATCTTCCCAGAGGGGAAGTCGTAAGACCGCTAAGTCTTTCACAAAACAATTGACCGTCCAACAGTCGTTTGCCATGACCACAAAATACGATAGTAGTCACCCTATTGCAAAGCGTATAACTGCGGCTGTAACTGCAATGTTGGTGTTAGACGTGCGCCCGGTGTCCGCCATCAGTGGAGTGGGATTTAGAGGGTTGATGGAGGTATTGTGTCCCCGGTACCAAATCCCCTCGAGATTCCACTTCACTAGGCAGGCGATACCAAAAATGTACAGAGAAGTACGATCAAGTGTCCTCAGTGCTCTTAAAAATGCGGTTGTACCCACTGTCCACTTAACCACGGACATGTGGACAAGTGGTTCTGGGCAAACGAAGGACTATATGACTGTGACAGCCCACTGGGTAGATGCATCCCCTTCCGCAGCAACAGCAACAGCTGCATCAGTAGCAGCATTTACAAAATGGCTGCTCATGCAAAGGCAGGCAACATTGTGTATTACAGGCTTTAATAAGAGGCACAACGCTGACAACATATTAGAGAAAATGAGGGAAATTATCTCCCAGTGGCTTACCCCACTTAGACTCTCATGGGGATTTGTGGTGTCAGACAATGCCAGTAACATTGTGCGGGCATTAAATATGGGCAATTTCCAGCACGTCCCATGTTTTGCCCACACCATTAATTTGGTGGTGCAGCATTACCTCAAGAGTGACAGGGGTGTGCAGGAGATGCTTGCGGTGGCGCGCAAAATTGCTGGACACTTTCGGCATTCAGCCAGTGCCTACCGCAGACTAGAGGCACATCAAAAAAGCATGAACCTGCCCTGCCATCACCTCAAACAAGAGGTTGTGACGCGCTGGAACTCCACCCTCTATATGCTGCAGAGGATGGAGGAGCAGCAAAAGGCCATTCAGGCCTACACAGCCACCTACGACATAGGCAAAGGAGTGGGGATGCGCCTCAGTCAAGCGCAGTGGAGACTGATTTCCGTGTTGTGCAAGGTTCTGCAGCCATTTGAACTTGCCACACGAGAAGTCAGTTCCGACACTGCCAGCTTGAGTCAGGTCATTCCCCTGATCAGGCTGTTGCAGAAGCAGCTGGAGAAAGTGAGGGAGGAGCTGGTAAGCCATTGCGATTACACCAAGCATGTAGCTCTTGTGGATGTAGCCCTTCGTACGCTTTGCCAGGATCCGAGGGTGGTCACTCTTTTAAAGTCAGAGGAATACATTCTGGCCACCGTGCTCGATCCTCGGTTTAAAGCGTATGTTGTGTCTCTGTTTCCGGCGGACACAAGTCTACAGCGGTGCAAAGACCTGCTGGTCAGGAGATTGTCCTCTGAAGAGGACCGTGACATGCCAACAGCTCCACCCTCATTTTCTTCCACATCTATGGCTGCGAGGAAAAAGCTCAGTTTTCCCAAAAGAGGCACTGGCGGGGATGCTGATAACATCTGGTCCGGACTGAAGGACCTGCCAACCATTGCAGACATGTCTACTCTCGCTGCATTGGATGCTGTCACAATAGAAAAAATTGTGGATGATTACTTTGCTGACACCATCCAAGTAGACATGTCAGACAGTCCATATTGTTACTGGCAGGAAAAAAAGGCAGTTTGGAAGCCCCTGTACAAACTGGCTCTATTTTACCTGAGTTGTCCCCCCTCCAGTGTGTACTCGGAAAGAGTTTTTAGTGCAGCGGGGAACCTGGTCAGTGAGCGGCGAAGGAGGTTGCTTCCTCACAACGTTGAAAAAATGATGTTTATAAAAATGAATAATCAATTCCTCAATGAAGTACAGCACTGCCCTCCAGATACTACAGAGGGACCTGTGGTTGTGGAGTCCAGCGGGGACGAATTGATAATGTGTGATGAGGAGGAAGTACACACTGTAGGGGGAGAGGAATCAGAGGTTGAGGATGAGGACGACATCTTGCCTCAGTAGAGCCTGTTTAGTCTGTACAGGGAGAGATGAATAGCTTTTTTGGTGTGGGGGCCCAAACAAACCAATCATTTCAGCCAAAGTTGTTTGGTAGGCCCTGTCGCTGAAATGATTGGTTTGTTAAAGTGTGCATGTCCTATTTCAACAACATAAGGGTGGGTGTGAGGGCCCAAGGACAATTCCATCTTGGAACTTTTTTTTTTGCATTATATGACCAATCAACAGTCGTTTGCCATGTTCAAAAAGTAAAACCAAATTTTAAAAAATTCAAGAAATTAAACCAAAAGTAAAATGCCGTGTCATAATTTAAAACAAGAGGTATTGACGTGCTCTAAAACTACTGTATTGTTGTTTATATTTTATAAACACTACACTTGAAAGCTTGAGTCTTTCAATAAAAAAGTAACTGTCCATTGCACGAATATTTGCAACAGGGACAATTTTATGGTTAAGAAAGCCAACTAATAACACTTCGACGCTGTCTGTCTTTATAAACACTACACTTGGAAGTTGGAGGAGGTATTGTGGCCCCGGCACCAAATTTACTACCGGGGCCACTCCACTGTGCAGTCCATATTTAGGTGTATCAGATATTAAACAACGGTGACAGTTGATGCCCAATTTTTTAATTATATTGTGGCCTCGGTACCAAATTGTGTACCGGGGCCACCACACTACGCAGTCCAGATACTTGTTTGGTGGAATTCAGACCAGTTGAGGGTTTTACTATTATATTGTGGGGACCACTCTATCTATACCACACTACAACTCTATACCACTCTATTTCATACTTTAATTCTATTTAATACTTTAATTCTATTTCATACTTTAATTCTATTTAATACTTTAATTCTATTTCATACTTTAATTCTATTTAATACTTTAATTCTATTACTAATTACCATAAAGAGGAACTGCCGCTTCTATTTAATACTTTAATTCTATTAGTAGTTACCATAAAGAGGAACAAAATAAACCAAATTTACCAAAAGTATAATATGACTGAGACTTACAAACACTACACTTGAAAGATGGTGCCTTTAAATGAAAAAGTCAGTCTTCATTGCACGACTATGTGCAACAGGGACAGTTTTTTGGTTTACAAAGTCAACCAATAACACTTCGACCCTGTCTGTCTTTAACATACTTGATGGGATCTCAATGACGAATTGTCTGTACCATGTTTGGAGGAGGTATTGTGGCCCCGGTATTAAATTGGGTACCGGGGCCACCCCACTACGCAGTCCAGATACTTGTTTGGTGGAATTCTGACACGTGGAGGGTGTATTTATTTTATTGTGGCCCCGGTATCAAATTGGGTACCGGGGCCACCCCACTACACAGTCCAGATACTTGTTTGGTGGAATTCTGACACGTGGAGGGTTTTTTAATTATATTGTGGCCTCGGTACCAAATTGTGTACCGGGGCCACCACACTACGCAGTCAAGATAGATAGATGCGTATCATAGATAAAGTACATTCAGTGGTGTGGGGAAAATTGAAAAATATTCAAAATGCACTGACATTATCAAAAACAAGAGGTTGTCACACGCTAAAACTCCAACATGTATATGATGGAGAGGATGGAGGAGCAGCCATATGTGTAGTGTAATGCAGACCTGTTGAAGGTTTTTTATATATTTTATTGTGGTGCCCAGTGCCCACTCCTCTAGGCAGTCCAGGTACATTTATTGGTGCGATTCATAAAAGTTCAGGGTTTTTAATATATATTGTGGTGACCCACTCCTCTACGCAGTCCAGGTACATTTATTGGTGCGATTCATAAAAGTTGATGGTTTTCTTATTATATATATTGTGGTGACCCACTCCTCTACGCAGTCCAGGTACATTTATTGGTGCGATTCATAAAAGTTCAGGGTTTTTAATATATTGTGGTGACCCACTCCTCTACGCAGTCCAGGTACATTTATTGGTGCGATTCATAAAAGTTCAGGGTTTTTAATATATTGTGGTGACCCACTCCTCTACGCAGTCCAGGTACATTTATTGGTGCGAATCATAAAAGTTGATGGTTTTCTTATTATATATATTGTGGTGACCCACTCCTCTACGCAGTCCAGGTACATTTATTGGTGCGATTCATAAAAGTTGATGGTTTTCTTATTATATATATTGTGGTGACCCACTCCTCTACGCAGTCCAGGTACATTTATTGGTGCGATTCATAAAAGTTCAGGGTTTTTAATATATTGTGGCGACCCACTCCTCTACGCAGTCCAGGTACATTTATTGGTGCGAATCAAACAAGTTGATGATTTTCTTATTATATATATTGTGGTGACCCACTCCTCTACGCAGTCCAGGTACATTTATTGGTGCGATTCATAAAAGTTCAGGGTTTTTAATATATATTGTGGTGACCCACTCCTCTACGCAGTCCAGGTACATTTATTGGTGCGAATCATAAAAGTTCAGGGTTTTTAATATATATTGTGGTGACCCACTCCTCTACGCAGTCCAGGTACATTTATTGGTGCGAATCATAAAAGTTCAGGGGTTTTAATATATATTGTGGTGACCCACTCCTCTACGCAGTCCAGGTACATTTATTGGTGCGATTCATAAAAGTTCAGGGTTTTTAATATATATTGTGGTGACCCACTCCTCTACGCAGTCCAGGTACATTTATTGGTGCGATTCATAAAAGTTGATGGTTTTCTTATTATATATATTGTGGTGACCCACTCCTCTACGCAGTCCAGGTACATTTATTGGTGCGATTCATAAAAGTTCAGGGTTTTTAATATATTGTGGTGACCCACTCCTCTACGCAGTCCAGGTACATTTATTGGTGCGAATCAAACAAGTTGATGGTTTTCTTATTATATATATTGTGGTGACCCACTCCTCTACGCAGTCCAGGTACATTTATTGGTGCGATTCATAAAAGTTCCGGGTTTTTAATATATATTGTGGTGACCCACTCCTCTACGCAGTCCAGGTACATTTATTGGTGCGATTCATAAAAGTTGATGGTTTTCTTATTATATATATTGTGGTGACCCACTCCTCTACGCAGTCCAGGTACATTTATTGGTGCGATTCATAAAAGTTCAGGGTTTTTAATATATTGTGGTGACCCACTCCTCTACGCAGTCCAGGTACATTTATTGGTGCGAATCAAACAAGTTGATGGTTTTCTTATTATATATATTGTGGTGACCCACTCCTCTACGCAGTCCAGGTACATTTATTGGTGCGATTCATAAAAGTTCAGGGTTTTTAATATATATTGTGGTGACCCACTCCTCTACGCAGTCCAGGTACATTTATTGGTGCGAATCATAAAAGTTCAGGGTTTTTAATATATATTGTGGTGACCCACTCCTCTACGCAGTCCAGAAAGATACCTTGTTGCAACGTTTTGGACTAATAACTATATTGTGAGGTGTTCAGAATACACTGTAAATTAGTGGAAATGCTTGTTATTGAATGTTATTGAGGTTAATAATAGCCTAGGAGTGAAAATAAGCCCAAAAACTTGATTTTTAAACTTTTTATGTTTTTTTCAAAAAAAATCCGAATCCAAAACCTTAAATCCGAACCGAGACCTTTCGTCAAGTGTTTTGCGAGACAAATCCGAACCCCAAAAATAACGAAAATCCGGATCCAAAACACAAAACACGAGACCTCAAAAGTCGCCGGTGCACATCCCTAATACTTACCACACACAACTTACACAAA
The DNA here is from genome assembly GCF_038048845.1 of Mixophyes fleayi. Classification (NCBI taxonomy): domain Eukaryota; kingdom Metazoa; phylum Chordata; class Amphibia; order Anura; family Limnodynastidae; genus Mixophyes; species Mixophyes fleayi. Next base: position 112,846,425 of record NC_134407.1, on the reverse strand, counting down.
GGAACCTTTGTCCAAATTATTTAAAGGGACTTTCTCACATATAATTTGTTAGGGAGGGGGAGCAGGCAACAAATTCAAACAAGAAAAGGGGGCACAAAATGAAACTAACTATAAATAATTCTGTCAAGATGTAGTCCCTATTCAAAGTAACAATACCCTGTGCAAGACGGCCAACCATATAAAAGATTTTGATATACTTTACTCAGACCCTCCAAATGCCAATCTATACAATCAAATGTACAGGCCTTACTTCACACATTAGATAACCTTATAGTTACATTAACAGAGGTGTATGAAATACTAAAACACATCTCAATGCTATTTTAACTCTTAAAACATACTTTGATTTGTGAAAGATACTGCTTTAAAAACCTCAAAAGTGCACTATTTCATCTGTGTTACTCACACAACATCAATGATCTTCCAAACGAACACCAGTACAACAAATGGCATTTTAAAAGGAAGCCTAATTAATGAATTGTTAGCAGGTGCCTACTATGAGACACTGCTCAGATGATGACAGACACATAGCGAGTGTGTTTGTTTTTGCCTAAAACACCCCATGCATATTGTAACATTTAATTTTAAAACATGATGCTAGTGTATCTGGCTGGTTTGATCACAGCATGTGGTAATATACTTTAAGAATCAGGAATCCGTGTCAAGAATCCGGTTTACCAATTGCAGATATGTTGCATGATCTTGTATTATTTCAGTTTAGACTATACAATATATGATGGACTCTTAGTCTGGACGTTAGTGTTGTGGTTAGTCATTCCATCTGGCAGCAGCATCGTCAAGAGTTCAAATCCTGAATCATGCCTGTATCTGTGCTAACTTTATATGTTCCCATGCTTCTGTGGATGTACTACTGTGTATCTTACAGAAGAGTACACTAACATATGTTTGTTTTCGAGTGTAATGAATGTGAATTGTTAGGTGTTACATCCGCATCCATATGGAATAATTTTACTATGACACATTTTTCGCTCTGTAGAACCAGAGAATGTGTGTGTGTGATACTTTAGTGTTTCATATTGGCAGTAATGCATGCATGTGTGGTGTTGTGAATTTCCTTATCCAAAACTGTAAACTGTGCATGTACCAAGCATTGAGGCCTTGAAACTTTCATTGTAGCTTGGATAATAAGCATCAAATAGATTATTACATGATTCAAAATTATTGCCGTTAACCTGTTTGTTTGGAGAAAGGGTGATGCTCCGCTTTTCCTTCTAGTCAATTTCATGCACATACTATTTCCAATTGCACGTTAGTGTAGTAATGAAACAATCCCCTTCCCATCAGTGGGTTCCTGAGTTTGATTTCTGCTACATTTTGTGTAATATGGCTAAATGGCATCTTGAAAAATGTGTGCAGCTACAATACAGAGAATCAGCAGTTAAAACTGACTGGGTTGCAAAGACATACGCCAAATCCACAGATGTAAGCCAAAAAAAAAGTGTCAGAAAAGGGCAAAAGATTTGCAAAATAAATTGTAGGCCAACTATTATGATTATAATTATTATGATTATTGGTATACATGAATGTTTTTCAATATCCCTAAATGTAAACTGTGCATGTACCAATGGTTTATGCCTATAATATGTAGAAGTATTGTCATTATTAAAAATGGAATCATGAAAAAAGCTTGTTGTTATGACAGAAGTTGTTGATCCACTTTTCAGTCTATTTTATTTCATTCACATATTGTATTCACCACTTGCACATTGGTGTAGCAGTTAGACAATCCACCTTGCAACAGTGCAAAAATAAGTTTGAATCGTCACCAACGTTCTTTCCTCTGTGGGATCAATAAATATCCTTGCCATATTTATGTGGCTGTTCATGGTTTAAGAGTATGCTTGGTTTGAGTTTACAGAAATCATCCGTTTAAATTCGGGGGTTTTTTTGTTGCATATTATTAGTAACATAGCTTAAGATGTTTTGTTCCAAACACTAGCAACCAACTATTGACATATCAGGCCCTTTACATTGTGATTTACTACAATTGTGGTTGTAATTAAAAAGAGGTAGTGTGTTTTGAAAATGACACTCTATTTAATATTACAGTTGCATATAAGATATTTTACAACCTTATTCCGGCTGCTGGAATGGGTCTGTCATTACCTAAGCCATCCATTCCGGCAGCCGGAATGGATGGTTATGGTACTCTAAGCCCTATACCGGCAGCCGGCATGGATGGGAAATGCACTCAGCAATCCATTCTGGCAGCCGGAATGGATGGGGAATGCACTCAGCAATCCATTCTGGCAGCCGGAATGGATGGGGAATGCACTTAGCAATCCATTCTGGCAGCCGGAATGGATGGGGAATGCACTCAGCAATGAATTCCGGCAGCCGGAATGGATGGGGAATGCATTCAACAATCCATTCCGGCTGCCGGAATGGCAGGGGATTGCACTCAGCAATCCATACCGGCATACATTAAGGCAGTTAGAACAGATAACTGGAATATATAGGTGGGATCTCCAATATATATAGATATATATGCAATATTATAATATGTGTTCCACATATTCCAGAGAACATAGCATAACAAAATGCACTATATAGGCATAGAAAACACAGCAAGCTTTAATCAAGACACACCAAGCAGCAGAGGGCGCTATTTTAAGCTGACTCATTCCGGCGTTCCGGCATTGCGGCAGTTCCGAGTTTAACCAAAACCCAAAATTTCAACGCCTAACTGTTGACACATCAACCACTTTACATTGCAATTTGTTACAATGGTGGTTGTGACTTAAAAGAGGTGGCTTTTAAAAAAATTTACACATTGTTTAATGTTTGATATACATCACAAATAAACTTAAAAAAAACAAAAAAACAAAAACAAATGTGAAGTGTAGTAAGATGTATGTATGTTGTGCATAATTAGTTGTGAGTGTTTTAAAAGAACGATGCTTTTTGAACAGTTTAATTGTTGTTTTAGCTAGCTGTTTTGGATTTAAACATGACCCTCAGCTGCATTAACTTTGAGCAAGGAGTTAAGGCAATATTCTACTTAACTATCCTACATGGACAGAGGGAACGCCTACTATTCTCAAGTCCATACAAATAACGCCTACTCTTCTCAACTTATTTACGATCTCCGCCCACTCCACGCCCATTTCCCTCATATTCCCGTCCCTTTTTTCTCAAGTGGTCAGCCAACTTCCCGAATGCAGTAGCGATGGTGTTTTACTTAAATTTGAGAGACGCTTCCCTTACGCAACGGAGTAACTCATATTGCGCATCGGATTCTAATGGTTTCCACTTCGCATTTCCCATTTCTGGGCATGCTCAGAGATGATTATCGAATTATCCGCAAAATGCGCAAAATGCGTTCCTTAATAAATCAGGCCCACTATGTCTGTTTGCATTCCCATAGCATGTCTGTGCTCAGCACCATAATCTGGTTGCATATGAGCCTTAAGATTGGTCATATATGAGACGGTGTAACATTATCTAACACACTGTAGGTGATGTATTCATGTTAGTCTGAGGCTTCCTATTGTTCACTTATGGCAAATGGGTAGGTGTACGTTTATTCTCAATCTGTAGAAACATACCTCAATCATTCGGTTTTCTGTTTTGTGCAATTTTAGCGTTACAATATCTATCTTTGTTTACATAAACCACAGGAGATCTAGCTATGGCTAATGACCTGTCCTCTGTTAAAATCTAGGCAGACAAGTGTTCTGTTTCAAACACAATGGAATGTATAGGCAACATTACATAATGCTTGAACCATTTATATAGATTGTGTATATTTAGCCCTGCTATTAACATTGCTAATTAGTAACACATTACAGGCTAGCCAAGTTATTTTCAAATATAGTGCTTGGAGATACATCGCTAGACAAACTAGATAATGTTTCGTAGTGTATTTCAAAGCACAACAGGGTGTCTTTCTGTAAAGAAATGGAAGTTGCTCAAATCAATTTATAGGCTATAGCAGGTGCATGAAAGGGTGGGGTTATCCTAAAAGGAACAAACACAGAGAGATCCCGCAGCACACTGCTATAGCCAGCAACCTATCTGCCATTCTTACTGTAGATAAAAATGCAAAAGTCTTAGTTGCACACATTTGCAAATGTATGTTAAAGCCACCCACCACTCCACAGTGATTTTGCTAATAAGGTGGTCCTAACTCTAAACCATTAGGGTCCCATATATGTGGGCAATACATATGTGTTTTTAAATTGAGAGCTAACTTACCAAAGAGGTACCCCAAAAGCCTCCAAATAGCAATCCAATGTCAGCACTCCCCCTCAGCTACTGACACCAACATGCCTCTCAGACAAATAAAGAAATGGAAGTTGCTCAAATCAATTTATAGGCTATAGCAGGTGCATAAAAGGGTGGGGTTATCCTAAAAGGAACAAACACAGAGAGATGTCTATGTAATCATCTGATGTAATCATCTCAATTATGAAATGTGTTTTGTATTCCTATGTCTTAATATCCTGAGACACAGCAAACAGTCAACACACCCCTACAGCCTGAAGCTCTTCTCATAAATATCTGACTGCTGTAGGAGGTAATGGTTCCGGGCTGCTGACGGAGGATGGAGATTGGAAGAAGGACTGCAACGACCCTTGTTCCTATTCCTTTGGCTACAGTTACCCCAGGTCTGTGTGCTTGCCAAAAGCAAGGTGACAGTGAAGCCGGACCAGTGCCCTGCTGGCAGGCACTGGAGCTTCGCACTACCAGGAAAGCGTAAGCCTTTATTTGCAATTTCAAAAGTGCCCATAATAGGACTAGCTTTGTATTATATGTACGACTCTCGTGTCCATTGTGCCTTCCTGTAATTGATAGTCCTAAACCATATGTAGGTTTTGTGCCTGTTGTTGGTGTTACATTAATTAAAGAGACCATTGGTATATTTGGATATCTGACTTGTTGAAAGAATTTCCACACGTACCAGAGAACACTGTAGGCTGTCCAGCCTTTGGTAGACACCGTTCCCTCACACAAACCATGATACAATGCAAGTGTTGAAAATGATGTCTCTATTTAGAAGCTAAGTTACAGTATGAAATGATATGACAAATAATAAAACCTAACTTTTATTTAATTATATTAAAAAGCAGCGAAATATATAAAAAGTGAAAAAAATTTGTGTGTTGTGTGTTAAAACAACAGTACCCATACAAGCGGCATAAGTAGTATCATATAATAGTGATACACGGCATGGGTAGTATCATATAATAGTGATGCATAAGAAACAAAATGTATCCATCTTAAAAGGATTGGTTCTTATATTTCTATATAAGGTCTTTATACGTAACAGAGAAATTATCTCACACAGAGATGATAGGCGGCCAATTTCTATCCCTAAACATAGACCATCATTAGGAGATGAGATAGTCATACAAAAAATGTGGAATTTGTCAAGGACTCCTTAAGAGACTCTATACGTGATATATATCCCCAATAAATTGTGCATATATAATGACACACATATATGGAGGTGTATTTACACTTCAACCATGGGGAAACAGATATATGGAATTTCCTGGTATCAATAATTAGTATAATTAGTATACTGTCGATGTTGAGAACCCATGGTATTAATATCAAAAGTCTTCTATACATATATTAGATGTCAGATATCACCCCTACTTATAATATGGATAAAGATGCACCACGTGTAAATAAATAAGTATAGGCGGATTATTACCGCTAGTTACTGATATGTGGTAAATGTTAAATAACTAGATGAGGTCAGAAACTATCTTGTATAGAAAATGCTATGCGCATAATAGGACCAAAGGTCCAGAATCCCTGCCGTCTATCTAGATTGTGAGAAAAGACCTCTAGTAGAAAAAAATCAAGTCCCCCATGGATGCCTATAATCAGATACCTTCAGGGCATATCTGATTTCATATGGATTGTCTGGGTACTGTTGTTTTAACAAACAACACACACATTTTTTTCACTTTTTATATATTTTTATATATTTTGCTGCTTTTTAATATAATTAAATAAAAGTTAGGTTTTATTATTTGTCATATCATTGAATACAGTTTCAATAACTATAATTGTTTTGGGAACTGGAGTGCCTCTTTTGTTGTTCTATCTATTACTACTAACATATGAGAGTGCACCCTGCCTATTGTGTGGTAATGATATTTAATCATCAACAATAGAGTAGAAGTTCTGTAGCTGTGTGCGACCATGCTCCTTTGTCTTTGTAAGTTATGTGTATGACAGTTTAACCACAATCCACTAAATGTCTCAGACCTTCACACCACACAATTTACAAGTAAACCACACCACAAGGCCACCTTTTTATGCCAAACTGCCAAATGGATTTTTTCTTAAAGTACTAAATTAGGGACCTAAGGGCCAAAAATAAACATGTACATGCAACACAGAGCACAGGATATTTAAACTTTTGCTTGCACTACATTTAAGTAGTACACACATCTCTGGACGATGCAATAAGGGACAGACAGCTCTAAAAGTTTTGAGATTGTTCAGAAATGTGTCAAGTAAGCATCCATCATACTCACTTTGGGGAATATTTAAGAAAGCACGATAGTGCTCTTACCGGGAAATTAAGGTTCCTCTTTGTCCTCCGCATATTTATGAGAGGTGCATCGCAGCAGATATCGGGGATATCTGCTGCTTTGCACTTCTCTTTGTTTTTGAGAGCAGTCACCATTCAACAGTATGGTGGCTGCTCCTGGCCGCAATCTAACAAGTTCTGAAAAAACATTTTTTTCGGTAACTTGTTATGTTAATGTACGCCAGCTGAAACTGGCGTACATCATCGGAAATGAAGTAGACACTTCATTTCTCGTTTATGTCCACCTCTGCTCCGAAGAGCAGAGCTGGACAGCGCATTTGTAGGGAGTGATCATGTGATCCCTCCCTGTCACATGATATAATTTCAGACTACCCTGGTGTTTGACTTGCAGCATTGTTGTAAAGTCCCTTCAACTCCGTGGCTGCTATACATATAATTGGTAATCATTTTTCCTATATTGATGATAAATGCATTATAAATAATAATAGTTACTAAAAGGGCTCTGTTTTTGCACTAGTGCTCACTATGTATGTTGTGCCATGTAAAACCAGTGTTAAGTTTTTGTTTATATAAATTCATTTTGAAAGTGGTTCATTTAATTTATTTTTTGATAATAACTGTTATAAATTAATGACACACAATGTGAATAGTGGTTCAGTTATGTGCAGCATAAAATGATTATTGTGCATAAGAGTGGGAGAAGGATATTTGCAGGCATGACTTTATGATAATTTGATTAGTGGGTCATTTATGTGTGTCTTTAAATTAATTTGGGCATGATAGAGGTGTTACATTTTATTTTGTTAATTACGGTGTCATTTTGTGAATTGTAGCCAACCTATGTGTTGCATAAAAGTACTTTCTATAATTTATAGGGTAAGATGTGACTTGTTTGGATATGCATTGCCTGAAAATATATTTAGTTCTTTAGTATGTGTTAATATGAACTTGCTGCACAAATATTTGGTATATTTTTATTTTTGGTTATAAGGATTTAGCATAGTATTAACTTGGTCTGTCCGATTAGTGATGATCTTCTTAGCGGGCACCAATAAGCTTAATTTTAATTGAGGACCTACGTTTATCTATGGTCTGACATGTGATTTCTGTTTTGGGTGCAATTCTCTTTTTCTTGTAATACATAATTGTGTTCACTGAAGTTGTCGAATATGTATTGACACACACGCACACACACACTGTGGTCAATCGTTATCCTGTATAGCGATCAAAGTGGTTTGTCTATTTTTTTTTATTTATAGATATTCATTTTTTTCCAAAATATTTTGTCTACAAGTCTTCCGATAAAAAATAACCAAATAAAATCGGAATTAATTACAATTACTAACTTATCTCTTTCTTTTTTTGTACTAGATAATTTTCTTTTTTTTTTTAATTTAACATTAAAAAATGATTCCGCTTTTACTTGTACTTGGGACAGTAATTGTAAGGAGAAACCTGTCCAGATGTACAATTGGTCCTGAACATGGTATCACAGCACCTAAAAGACAAAGAAGACAACTTAGAAGAGCACGTTTGTTCAGGACATGACAAGAAATGGAAGTTGCTCAAATCAATTTATAGGCTATAGCAGGTGCATGAAAGGGTGGGGTTATCCTAAAAGGAACAAACCTAGAGAGATGTCTTTCTGTGTCTGATGTAATCATCTCAATTCGCGAGGAAGACATTGTTCGAATCTATAGGTTGCCTTCTGTTGCCATTTTATCTTTATATGAACTTATAAAGGAAGATATCGAACCAAGGACCAGATGAACAAATGCTGTCCCAGGCATCACCAAACTATTAAGTACTCTTCATTTTTTGGCTTCTGGATCATTTCAACCTACTGTTGCACTGTGTGGTGGATTTTCACAACCTACCTTTTCAAGTTTCTTGTTCACAGTTCTAAAGGCCATTGTGAAACATATGAGGGAGTACATCTATCTTCCTCATAATGGACGAGAATGGCAAGAGGTTAAAAAAGCTTTTTATGTGATTGAAAAAATTCCAAATGTAATGGGAGCCATTGACTGCACCCACAGAGCATTCACTCCTCCAAAACATATGGAGGAGATGTGTCGCAACAGAAAGAACTATCACTCAATGAACATGCAAGTGGTATGTGATGATAAAGGACGAATTATTAATGTTAATGCATCCTTTCCAGGATCTACTCACGATTCCCACATTCTTCGTAATACTTCTATTTATCGTGATTTTGAAGGTGGATGGTTAGTTGGTGAGTTGTAATTTCAGCTATAAGTTTTTGTTGATTTATACCGTTGATGCATTATCTAATTTTTTTTTTTTTTTTGCAAATGATAATTTCCATATGTCCAATCCACAATGGTATTTTAGTTTCGTACACAAACTATGTATAGAACATACCATCCAATAGAATTTTGTAACAGTGTCAATTTCCCTGACCTTAAACCTATGTTATAGTTGTGAGTTTCTACTCTGTTTATTTATCCAAGTTTTTTATAATTATGCTTATAGGAACCATGGAAAGCATTTATTTTGTCATGTGAATGGATGCCTTTAGCAGTACCGTTTCCATTTATGCTTCAATGGATAACTTTCACTTCATCTAATTTAAGACATGTAACCAGATTTACTGTAATATTTCTTGTATTGTCCGATGGTGTATATTTATGAAAGTGAAAATTGTGTATATTTTCCATCACTGCATCGCAGCATATATAAGCAATATCTGCTGTTTTTCAAATCTCTTGGTTTTACTGAGCAATCACCCTTATTAGTGTATGTGTCCTGCTGTATTGCAATTTACTAAACATTGGACCAAAAAAAGTAATATATATTTTTTTTTTTCGGCGATTGTGGATATGGATCTAGACATTGGCTTATCACGCCGATATCAAGACCTCGTACCTCTGCAGAACAACGGTACAACCGTGCCCACATCGGCACTCGTGGAATAATTAAACAAACTTTTGGCATTTTGAAAGGTAGATTCAGGTGTTTGGACCGATCAGGTGGTGCCTTACAGTATTCTGCAGAGAAGGTGTGCCAGATATTTATGGTATGTTGTATGTTGCACAACATCTGCCTAGACCACAATCAACCTGTCCTTCTTGACGAAAGTATACCCGAGGGTCCAGAAGTTGTTCCTGCACCAGTAGAAGATGTTAATTTAGGAATTTATGTACGTGCAAAAGTTATCAGAGATTTTTTTTCTTGTAAGTTTCATTTTTTTTTTTATATATTTTAAAGCTACTTTATATATTAAAGTTTATCATACAAGTAATATCTATTAGTATTCACACTAATATTTAACACAAAGGTATTAAAAGGAACTGCTCATTACTCCATTCATTTTCCAGATGTATTACTACTTTGCTTCACTTACTTTACATGGAGTCTTTCTCCTTGTAATCACCTTCTACACCGATCCATCACCCAGCCTTACCATGTACCGTAAAAATGTAGATAAGGATAACAATTATGATGTGCTGTATTATTAAATTTTCAGTAATCTCAGTCGATGGTAAATATTACATTTACACATTCAGTTCCACTCATTTTGCTATTCTAAATTAGCCAATGACAATACTACTAATACAAAAAATGGTATGAACATAAGAACACCACATTGAGGTAGACTTTTAGTTTAATTCAACTCATGATCCAAGTACTGTGTGGGTGAAGTGTTAAGTACATCAAAGTTTTAACATTAGGAATCCTCATGATTTTTGTGCAACCGATCCTAATGCAGACACTGTTATCTATATCTGCTTTTTTTTAACTTATTTATAATTGTAAATAAAAATTATAAAAGTTTACAGAACTAAAACATTTCTAACCATATTTTAACCTTCTGAAACCATTACTGTTATGGTCAAATAAAGTGAATAGTTGTGGAGATGACCCTGCTTCCTCATAGTGGTAATGTTCCTAATTGTTTTTAATGTAGATACACTTCATGGCACTATTGCAATTTTAATGTTACTAAAGTTATGATAAATTTTTATAAAGTAACTAATATTTTAATTTTATATGTAATTGTTGTTAACTATACTTTATTTCTTTTCTTCATAGGATATGGCAAAAAAGATAAGCCGCTGTGAAATGGTTATGCAATATATTGGAAATCATATTGAAAACAAGTTTATGTTATCTTAGAAGAACACGTTGCTTTGTGTTTTCTTTATTACTTTAATTGTATAGCTGTTCATATTACAACTAATATGTGTATCAAAATGTGATTAATAATAAAATAGTCTGTTGTTCAAAAGCCATTCATTCCTTTTTTAAACATTTACTACTTTTCTAACATTGTTAACAATTTAAGTCCGAGATTGCAGAAGACATTCCAAGATGTTGTATCATGCATTAGGGGTTCATGCAGGAATGTAATTATAAAATTGTTAACTCCAGAACTCATTATGCAGTGTAAATGTAGGCGAACTATCATGGAATATGTTTTCCACAGACATGTACTATTTTGTTTTACTTTATTTTTGAAACCTGTGACATGGAACAACGACAATAATGTTGGTTCCCAAGGTAGAGAACATTAACACAGTATTTTTTTTGGGTGGGTGTTAAATTTTGTGACACTGTAAGGTAAAATATTCAAATGTTAATTGTTATCTCTTCTGCTCAGTATATTTGACAAAATATTTTGGACTCTACTTACATGTCAATAATCCACAAAAACAAAATTACAATGTAAATCTTTATTCTTGCATTACAGATATAAATATTTGTAAATATAGATGTAAACGTACAACATTATAAGTTAGAAAATATAAAGTTAGCTTTTATATTAAACATTATTCTAATGTAAAAACAATATAGAATGATAAATAGTAAAATGTATTTGTAACAAAAATGTTCTGAATAAAAAAAAACATTCTAATAATGTTAACCTAATGTAAACATGGTATTTGGCAACACAAATAAAATATACGTTTCAGATATTATCAGTTAAATTGTCAGCAGAAAAACCCTAAGAGTCAATGTTTAGCGAGGTAGTGTCAGACGATGTGGTTGTGCTTCCATCACTACTTCCTATTGACAATGCCATCAGCATGTCTCTACTAAATTTGGTCATTTCGGACAATATTGTGATGTGTTGCCTGCATTTCTGCAAGAGTAGCAATATTAACACTATTTTCTTTCAGAATAAGAGACATTTCAGAATTTGTTTTATCAATTTCTACTTGTTTTTTTTAATGTCACTCATTTTATCAGACAGTTCGGTTTCTTGTCTTTTTTTATATAGTTTTTGAATTAATTTCTTTCTTTGGGATTGAATCTTTTTTCTTCTGATCGTTGCAGGATCAAGTGATTTTGTAGAATTTGTTGTCTGCGCTTGTGCCAGGTCACTCTCTTGACTTTCACAGGCCACTAAATACAGTGTGACAGAGTCGTGGTCCGTCAATATTTTGTTTGGCATGTCTGCATCATTATTAGCAATGTTCACAATGTCACAGTGCTGTATGCTTTGATCATGCTGAATACTAATCTTTGAAGTATTCTCCACTGTTTTCTCTTTTTTTGGTATGATAATGGATCTTAACACATGCTGTTTATCTGTAAAAGAGAAAATCTGATGTAAAATCTGATCACTTATCAAGTTTACATTTTATAAAAATGTTGTCATTGTAACTCCAAAAATTGGCCATAACAATGACATTATTATTATTATTATTATCATTTATTTGTTAGGCGCCACAAGGTTTCCGCAGCGCCGCACATAGTACAAACAGTAGACTATACAGGGTATAACAGTACAGAACAATAAACAAAAGTACCAATACTTCAGAAACTCCAGGCAGGCAGATGCAATAGACATGGAGCAGAAGAACGGGTAAGGAGACAGGAGGGAAGAGGGCCCTGCTCAAGCGAGCTTACATCTTAAGGGAGGGTTAAACAGACCAGGCACAAGAGGAGCCAGTTGAGAGAATGGGAGAGAGGGGAGAATGAGTGGAGGAGATGGGGGTTAAGTGGATGGTTGGTAGGCTTTGAGAAAGAGGTGAGTTTTGAGTGCACGCTTGAAGGAGCACAGAGTAGGAGAGAGGCGGATAGAGCGAGGGAGGTCATTCCAGTGAAGGGGGGCTGCACGGGAAAAGTCCTGGAATCTGGAATGGGAAGAGGTGATCAGAGTGGAGGAGAGGCGGCGGTCATTGGCTGAGCGCAGGGAGCGGGTGGGAGTGTGAATGGAGAGGAGGTTAGAGATATAAGGGGCAGTAGAGTGGGAGCGAGCCTTGTAAGTGGTGGTGAGGAGTTTGAAAAGAATTCTGTAGGGGAAGGGGAGCCAGTGTAGGGCAAGGCAGAGAGGGCAGGCAGAGGAGGAGCGGCGTGAGAGGTAGATGAGTCTTGCGGCCGCATTGAGTATAGAGCGGAGGGGGGAGAGGGGGGAGAGGGGGGAGTGACATCACTATAGGTTTTTGTTAACACTATAATGTTGTACAAAAATTCTGACATGTACGCAGTGCTGTGCATAATTCACACTTGCGTTGCATACTCAGTATACTTTATAAGAAATAAAGAGATGTATCTACTATGTTCCATCTCAAAATGTAAGAAAAGCAAAAAAAAAAATACACTTATATTACCTTTTGGGTCTTGAGAACTCGCTAAAGAAGTCTTTTCTTCAGTATTCCGACCTTAACAGTAATTAAAAAAATGTTGTGTTAAAAACATAAAAAACAAAAACTAAGTAATAAAAAAGGGTTAGCTCATTAGGTAAGAAAAAACATAAAGATTAGTAACATTAGAAAAGATTGTGAAAAAAAACCCAAATATTTAAAAACATAAAAATTCAATTATATAATATGTACCCTTTCACTCACAATTCCAAAAAGCGTTGTGGTCGTTTAATTGTTCGTTTCTCTCTGACAGATGTTCTTTCTGGGCTACCAGTATGGGTGCTTAATGGGTCTAAAGAGCCTCCTCACTTAATGAAGGTTGTTTCACATCTGTTGGGTTTTCAACGTCACTGAGTACTGTAGATGTATAAGAGTGACTGCTACTTAACACTGTGGACCTATTGTCAAACTTAATTGATTAGAAAAATTGGGTGAGTCTGTTTCACATAATAATGTTCTATTTAATAATTGTTTATCCTCAACATCAATTACGCCACCTGTTGGCTTTGATAATGTCAGGTCTCGTGACTTCATTAATCACAACATTTCATATTGTTGATTTATAATTTTAGTTTGGTTTGCTGTAATATTAACAAATTAATCAACCATTGTTTCTAAAAATGAAGCTATTCTGTTTAGACTATTTTCTTGGTTACTGTTATGTCCTAATATGGATTGATTGTTTTTTGAAGGTCTTCTCTAACTCCACACACTATATCCTAAACAAAATTCTCATACTTTTTTAATGTGTTATTAAATATCTGTTCAATTTCTAAAACAGTACCAACAGGTGGGTTTTCCGAAGTATGACTTGCATGAGAAATGTCAATTGGCCTTTCTAGATTTGGCAGTGGGTTGTGTGATGAGGTGCTTGTTTCTTCATGAAGTGGCAAAGGATTTATGTCTTCTGCAATACAATCCTCAGAACTGTTACTAATCTGAGTGTGGTGATGGGTGTCATCCGGAAAGGCCAACACATTTCGAGTGTAGTCTTCATCCAGATTAACTAATTCCTCAGACACTACCAACAAATAAAAGGCAAGTATTTGACACAGTTAAATGAAATTATAGGTGCAATAACACACAGTAACACATATTTTAAAATTGTAAATTTAAATAAAAACTGTATATATTAAAGAATATAAACATAAAAAAAAAATACTTGAAATGACTTTGGAACCTTTGTTTGAAGCGGTTTGTAAAGTCTGAGTTGTCGTATCGGTCAAATCTGAAGGTGGACCTTGTAATTAGAAATATAAAAATAAATGATTACTTCAAGAAATACAATATTTTTTGGAAACAAAACTATATACTACATATAAAGAAGTAACATCAACAATATATGAACTATATATTTTTAGTTTTATTTACCCAATGGATTAGCAGTCAATGATTTTCCATAAATGTTTTTTTTTACTTTACTTTACTTTCAATAGATTTTTGACTTTTCTTTTCAGGGACTGCAGCAGATGCTTCCGTAGCCCCTTAAAATATGAACACACTTTAAAACATTATGTATTGCAAATAAAAAAAAAATATTTAACTTTTATTTTTTTTATATGACTAAATGTAAAATATTTAACTTTTAAAATCCTGAATGAAAGAATGGCCTGAATGTGCGGAAAAAAGTTAGATAACTCACCTGAGGAAATATTTGATTGTTCTTTTTTTTTAAGACCCCTTTAGCTTTAAATTAATTAAAAAAAGAACATTTCATTAAGATTAAAATACATGGTTATGAAATAATTTAACAATAAGTACTTTTTAAAAAAATAAACAATTACCAGGTGAAGATGTTCTCTCTGTTCTTGTACTTTTCTGTCTTTGTTTCAAACCAGCTTTATTAAGATAAATATTTATAAAAACAATCGAAAGTTACAATCCAAAATACACTTGGGGCACATTTATCAACACTCACAAAATGTGAAAAATAGCTCTCTATCTTTATCGCATTGATAAGGATTGAACTATTTCTCATATTTATTAAAAAAAGCAACACAGGAACAGCAGTTCCAAAAGAGTGCTGTTCCTGTGAAGTGGAAAACATACCACTGCCTCTTCGTTCCCTAAGCAGTATGCGGTCAACGGGGATCCTCTTCTCACTCAAATGCACATGCGCCTTGTGAAAAGCTCGGGCATGAGCACTACCATCTCTGCTCTCACTCTGCAATTATAGTTGCATAGAGAGAAAGGGGTGAGTGATCCCTCCACACGTGCGCTGTTCAGCTCTGCTCTTCGGAGCAGAGCTGACAGGGGCGGGCTGGCCCGGGGGGCAGGGGGGCACCCCCCAGAAGCAATATACAACATTTTGCCCGGCGGCCGCATCTGATGACATGGGATGCAACCGCGTCAGCACACAGGCAGCCGCATCACATGACAGGCGATGCAGCCGTGGATGATGCGGCCGCATCGCCTGTCATGTGATGCGGCCGCCTGTGTGCCCCCCGGGCTTCCCTCTCCCAGCCCGCGTCTGAGAGCTGACATCACTGAAACTTTTCAAATAAGATAATGTACTTCAGCTTGAAATGGCGTACATTAACATGTTTGGAAAGTTAATTACATTTATTGTTAAATAGCGTTACTGAGCACTCCCCATACACTGTTATGGTGAGTGCTCAGTAAAACGATAAGAGATGCAATAAGAGATTGGTAGGTTAACTATTTTTGAAAAATTGTACAATAAGGAGAACTAATTTGAGAGTTAAAACACTATATAAAATATCAGTTTTGCTTACTAATCAGCCCAGTCTTAGAATGTTGCTTGATCTTTTTACGTGGTGGTTCATCAACACTCTCTAATTATAAATAGATGAAAGTTATAAAAATGTTCTCAAAAAATAAATAAATAATTAACAACCAAATTGTTAAAATAAAAACAATATTACCTAATACTCTGGATGAGCCAGTGACATTCGATGACACTGTACCTGTTTTTTTTAAAAAAAAGCATTATAGATTTCATTACAATGTTTCATGTTACATTAATTGATAAATTGTAATACACTTTACCTTCAATAGATGTATTTGGCACCAGTGTCCAATTCTGAAGATATTCCAGTGACTACTTTGGGAGATATATGCTCGCTAAGTGTTCTCTCCCATTCCACCATTTCTACTTGCAAAGCTGGTCCACCACCAGTTCCCTTAGCATGCTGGTGTATGATAGAGAGTTTACACTTTACCGTAACTTTACAATCACCAAAGCGTTTCTTGCACACATTGGCACTACATCGACATCGTCCGACCGATGTCTTTAGGGCTAGATTTTGTTGGTGCACTATGTGGTGCACTCTGCTGTATTTCAGTACTGGCCATCTCCTCCTCATTGGTTGAGTTGAAAGACATCTAACAAGTACATTTGGAAATAAAAAAAATTAATAAAATCAATTAATATAATTTTTTAAACAAAACAATTAAATGATACAGTGTGTGAGTAAAAAATAAAAATTTATTTTTTAAAAAATATCAACAACATGTACTTTTATATGCAACTGAGGTTACTCTGCAGCAAGGGCATCCAGGCCATAAACTAGAAAAACTGAGTTCACATAGAGTTGGGATAGCATAAATCTGCTATTTCAGAATTAATTATGCTCATCCCACTCAATAATGTTATTGGTTTTAAATATACATACACTTATAAATAAAACATTAACATTATTAAAGTTAATCAGATTAATAAAATCATTTCTTAACATACATTGAAAAACATTAAATTTGATACACCAATAACATTTATCAAATAAATTGATATTTCAACATTACATTTCTATTTTTCTAATTAATAAACATTACATATAAGAATTCAAACCAGGGAAATAACTTAGATGGACAAACAAAAAAAATCACTTTCTTTCATCACTTCCACTGAGACAATACAGTATGAATATAATGAAAAAGATTTATTAACATTTAATTACTTTAATGAATGATTCATAAACATTTTTTAATGCTTGTTACATTATAGCATTGGATGCTGTCATTTGTTACTATTTAACCTATTGGCTTTAAAACAATACTTCAAAATAAAAAAAAAAAATTTTTTAACATTCATAACTAGTAAAAAAAAAACACACATATTTAATTCACACGAATTTGTTTTAAAAAAATTATTTACATTTATATTTTCTTAACTAGCATAATAAAAGTGTAGCAGATGAGCGGTGATACTTAAATATTTTAAGAAAATCTTAACAGTTTGTGCATAATTATATAGATAATATTAATAGTTTTCACAGCTTGACATTTATATATATATATATATATATATATATATATATATATATATATATATTACCTTCACAACAAATTGGAGATGCCCGACAATAGCCCGCAAAGACTACACAGATGCTGAACTACAGTCTGACTGGTAGGAGTGTCTGTGCGCAGCCTCAAGCTCTTTGAACGGCACATGCGCAGTTGCATGAATAAAACAAACAAAGCAGGAAAGGTGGAGATCCGGAGACAGCGCATCCGAAAAGGCGGGGTAAGTATGTTTTTTTTTATCACAGAAACAGCATTTTCTCGGAACTGCTGTTTCTGTGATCCGTTTTTCATAAATTTGAGAAATAGGTTAATCCTTATCCATGCGATAATGATTGATAACTATTTTTAATTTTTGCCGATGATTGATAAATGTGCCCCTTCAAATGTTGTAGTGTACTCCGACGTTACACACTTGTCCCTGTGGAACAAACTATTTGAGTGTCCTAAAGTATGCCTCATCATTTACTAGGTACCTTGGAGTTTGGGGGTATAGTCTTGTTGTGGGTGGATGCTTGGGTATATGTATTATTTCACTCCACCCAAACTTAGCCCAAATAAGACATAGCATTAGAGTTTGAAAACACTTTGCAGGCCCATTTTGAACTGAAATGTATTGAAAGTCACTTGGAAATGAGTGCTTTAAGTGATGTAGACTTAGTGTACTGATGTACAATGTACGCCAATGTCTATCAATTTGTCCATAAAGCCTAATATGTCTACAAGAACTAACAACCTAACTGTTATAAAGTCAAGTGTATTTTATTTTTAATTACACCAAAAAATGTATGTCACAAATTGACAAATAATAAAAAATAAACAAAGTAAATACATAATTTTTTTTTGTTTTTTGCCAAGCTGTGGTCTTGTAACATGTGCCTGGCTTCTAGTAACCTGTGATGTGGAAGTCTCAGAGCAAGCATCGGAGCTCTCTTGG
This sequence comes from Mixophyes fleayi, assembly GCF_038048845.1. Classification (NCBI taxonomy): domain Eukaryota; kingdom Metazoa; phylum Chordata; class Amphibia; order Anura; family Limnodynastidae; genus Mixophyes; species Mixophyes fleayi. The sequence goes on along the minus strand of NC_134407.1, from coordinate 112,828,076 downwards.
TCAGCAGGGTGTGACCGATGGCGTGATGAAGGGGCAGGGGGATAGGCAAGGGCAGCAGACACAGAAGGGGCAGGGGCAACTGACACAGCAGGGGCAGGGGCAGCAGACATAGAAAGGGCAGGGACAGCCTACACAGAAGGGAAAGGGGCAACAGACACAGAAGGGGCAGGGGCAGCATGCACAGAAGGGGAAGGAGCCGGAGAAGTTGCAATTTGAGAAATATTAGGAGAAGAGAGCTGGTGGTCAGGGGGGGAGAAGGTAGCGTGTGTGGTATCTGTTGAAATGGGTAAAGAAGTGACAGTTAGTGGAGGGTATTGAGAGTTGTCAGTGGTGGATTTTGTACAACAGGGTGCAATAGTTGAGAGTGTATTATTTAAGGTGGTGAGTTGGGTTTCAAATTTGTACTCTATACGGGTGAGGGTGCTTGAACTTTCAAAAACATGCATGTCTACAGACTGAGTGGCGGATTCAAAATTTTGACTGATGTGCAACAGTGTCTGCTGCCTCTAGAGTCGTGCAGCCTCACTCTGAGGGGCATCCACATCACGGGCAGCCACCCCCACTTCTGGCCTGGCAACAGCCCCCTCCTCTGCCTCATGTCCTGCCTCCACCTAACGTTCTGTATATAGAGAAAAAGAAAATAACATCAAAAATTACCTTCTAAACTAAGCAACCTAAAAAAAGCGCATTGGCCAAATATTAATTCTGCGCAAATGAGATGCTTCCATTTTAGCAATGATGACTACATGGAATTTAGCCACAAACATGTCTTGGTATTCCAAACTAGCAGCCATGTCTATTAGGTATATGTGATTTTGACATTTTGAAAGAGCCATATTTATGCTTTGAATTAGATTGGAACAACACATTAACACATTTGAAAAACAAATAATGAGGTGATTCAAGCGCTCCAAATATTCCCCATATAAAAATGTTATAGACACACGTAAATTGAATAAACTTTATACTTAAATTCAATACTTCTAAGTTTCTTCTTATGTTGATAGTGAATTTCCAATATGGATCATATAAACATAAAATAAGTAATATCTTTTTGTAACATCAAGATAACAGTAATTGAAAAGTGCAATGTGAATATGTGAATATTAAATTATTTCAATGCTGCTCTTCAATTTTTTCGGGGTAATAGGTCCAAAATCCACAATGGTATTGCGCTCACCAAAAAAAGGAAGATATTGCTCCTCAAACATATATCTTGAACTTCTCCCTTATGTGGATCTTGAAGATGAATAGTACTTATCCCATCATTAATCGATCATAATAGATAGGAGAAAACAAGAAAAAACAGGCAAAAGAGCCTTGTGTGATATTGTGTGACAAATTGAATTTTAATAAAAATACATATAAACACACTTAACGAGCATAATATAGAACATAATATAATATCCTGAAATGACAGGCAACCATTTTACACACAAGTGACCCGCATACGATGTGAGCTTGCCCATATGTGCTCAGAGAACCAATCAGAGCACAGAGTATTGCAGAGTAGAAGATTGTGTAGAAAGAAAATGAGATCTGCAGTATTCTCCCAGAGGGAATTAAGAGTTCTGACCAAGGGCATGGATAGCATGCCCTCGGGAAGATATATAACTTACGAACTTAAATTGCGGGCCTATAAAAGGGTCCGCTGATATTTGCAGTTGAGATTCAATAGGTGGCAGACAATAGTCCAACTTCAGAGGCGCTGGAGTAACCTTCGCGGACGTTAACCGGAGCTATTGAGCGAGCTTCGAGAGGAGAATAGAAGATGTGGGCTCTCTATTAGTTGCATAAATTCGTGCTTAACATACTTATTTAGTATAATTTTCAACAAACTTTAACCAAAATGACATGACATTACCTACTACTACATATCAATCTACCTCCACACTAAAAAGGTAACTCCTTCTCCAAGGCAACATGCTTTTGCTCCTGTCTCAATTTTTTTGTGGCTGAACATTTACTTTACTTAATTATTGAGGGTTAAACTCCAGAACATTAAGGCTGGTTTTGGATTGCAAGTCTTGACCCCAGTGCTGGGATGCAGAAGTGCTACACACTAAGGCAACTTGTTGACCTTACCTTAAAAACATTTTTAATGTTACAGTGGCAGATGTGTTTTTGTTAGTGCAAAAAGATTTGAACTCCATCTTTAAAAACCATGACCACACACAAAGTTGTCCTTAGATGATTTTCACATATTAGCAGGGCAAACCCAAATACCTACTGTATTATATCTACCTAATCAGCCAGTCATTATCTGGCTGTTTAAACTCTGATGTGCCCCCCAAAAACGACTATTTGACAATTACTGAGTAAAACTGAGACAGTCCTCATCTCCAAAGCCTAAACCAAACATTTTTACAGGCAATGTGAAAGTGGTGTGTGTCTGTCATGTTTATATCCTTTTGGAGAAGTTAATCATCATCTGTGAGGGATAAAAAAGTTTCACAATGTCTGATCACATTATTATCGGACTACATCTATAAAATTTTAATCAGGTTAATCTTTAAACACTACACTTGTATGTTATTTTTATTCAAACAGACCGTAGACGTCGGCAACAACGCCAGGCCATGAAGGGGGAGCAAGAGGAGGAGGCAGAGGCAGATGGTGCAGATGGTGAGCTTTAGGTGGAGGAGCCAGATAGGGAGCCTGTGGCCGAGGTGGAGGTGTATGAGGAGCAGGAGGTGCACAAGGGGGAGGAGGTGCATGAGGAGGAGGAGGTGCACACAGAGGCAATGGAGAAAGTGGAGGTTGTGGAGGCCTTGGGAGATAGTAAGTATTTACATTAAATCCTTTACATAATTTTATAACATTAAAATGTCCATTGTACTGGTAATAAATCCCTGATGTCACACATGTTCAATTAATGTTGACATAAATGTCACAGGTTTCCATCATGATGGGACTACAAAGTATTTTTGGAGAAGTTAATCTTTATCTGTGGTGGAAAAAAAAAGTTTCACAATGTCTGTTCACATTATTATCGGACTACATCTATATAATTCTTAAGCAGGTTAATCTTTAAACAATACACGTGTATGTTATTTTTATTCAAACAGACCGTAGACGTCGGCAACAACGCCAGGCCATGAAGGGGGAGCAAGAGGAGGAGGCAGAGGCAGATGGTGCAGATGGTGAGCTTTAGGTGGAGGAGCCAGATAGGGAGCCTGTGGCCGAGGTGGAGGTGTATGAAGAGCAGGAGGTGCACAAGGGGGAGGAGGTGCATGAGGAGGAGGAGGTGCACACAGAGGCAATGGAGAAAGTGGAGGTTGCGGAGGCCTTGGGAGATAGTAAGTATTTACATTAAAGCCTTTACATAAGTTTATAACATTTAGATGTCCATTGTACTGGTAATAAATGCCTGATGTCACACATGTTCAATTAAAGTTCACATAAATGTCACAATTTTCCATCATAATGGGACTACAACGTATTTTTGGAAAATACACTCTCCACGCGCCCCTCCCCTGGCCACAACAGAATTGTGTATATATATATAAAACTGCCACACAAAAGCCTTAGGCCTCTTGCTCTAATTGTATTCGGCATCCCATTAGACATTGCTGTTATTGTAAAGTAATGTAACAGTACACATCTCTGCTATCTCCTGCCTGTTTTCAAATGTAGGTGGCCATGGATTTATTTGTTTTTAATTTTTCTTTTACAGCTTACGTAGATGCCTCAATCTGGCCCAGACCCCATCGTTTGCCGAAATACACGACAAAATAGAAAAATACAATAAAAAATATCAAAAACAAATTGAGTTGATCAAAACTCTTTATGCCTAATAATTTTTTAATTGAAGTTAATGTAAATAGTTAAACTTTTTTTCAAATTTTATAATTTTATAAATATGCTAAGACAATGAAACAGAATCATTGGTGTGTGTGTCTTTATTAATATATTACAATTGCACAACTTGTGGGTATAAAGACAATAAAGAATGGATATTTCAATAAAACAATAATAACATTTAAGGTAGATTGTTTTGTGACTGAGGATGCAATCTGTTCCAAAAGTGCTTACAATGTAAAAGCTGTAACACGGACAGACTCAGGTCAATTTGTTAGCAGCAAATGGAGATACTAGTAAGGTTTTAGATTTTTAAAAGAAATCCACACTAACATGGGAAGGACACTAACTCCATACATATAAGGCAATGGTGAGGAATCAAACAGAGGTACTAGATACTAAGCCACCATGCTGACCCTGTGTTGACTATAGTATTCTCCTATACAAGATGGGTATATAACATATGCTATATGCATTTCACAAAAAGGAACCTGTGCCCTCAAACAACAATCCCCCCCTCCAAGAGGTAGGCCAGCCACAGTAAAAGCATACACATAATGTGTCCTGGAGGTCAGAATCATTAAGGAAGGTATATGCCAAATGCCATACAAAATGAAAAAGTTCCTGAAATCATGTGGCATTGGAGTGGTAGTCAAACTTACAACATCAGAGTAAACCCATGTAAACATTAAACAGATCATACAAACTCCACACAGATAAAGCCATGGTTAGGAATTGAACTCATGACCACAGCGCTGTAAGGCATAAGTGCAAACGACTAAAACAACCATGCTGTTCGACTGAGGTCAGCATTCTGTTTTGGTAAAGCTGAGTACATAACATAACATACAAGCCGTGGATGCTGGAAAAACAAGGTTTCAAGACAATGTGGCATTCACTCCAAAGAGCCTGTCCCCTCCAAATCAACACCCCACCTCTTCGGCCATTCATAGTAATAAATGTCAGCATGCACATAATAAAGTGCATGTGACCTGTGGGCCATCATCCTTTTGGAAAGTTAAAACATTAATAATGTCAGCAAGAAAAAAAGCAACTTGCCCTAAGAAAGTTGCTTTTAAGTGAGAGATACATGTAAAATATGAGGGCAGATTTGTCATTGTGGTCTAGTTTGTAGTAGATCATTTTTGAACAAAAGCAAGCTGGTTTGGGCAAAGTTCCTCTGGTGTTTCTTTCCTTAATGAGTAAAGGCTGCACGCAGATGCTACAGCCATGCTTGGTATTCAAACTCTTGATGCCACATTTGCGAGGCCAAAGTGCTAACCGCTAAGGTACCTGTGAGGATCATAAATGACATATATTTTTGAATAATTTTTAAGAGTATTATTAACTAGCACTTTCATCTGTAGCACGCATGCTGTATTGTTGAGCTTCTCTGCTTTTTTTTCCAAAAAGTATGTTGTCTTAGTGGTTAGCCAATCTGTCTTCCAGCAATTGAGTCATGTGTTCTAATCCTGACTCATACCCTTTATCTGTGTGGAGGTTGTATGTACTCTGCTATGTATGTGTCGATAATGGAAGAGTAAGCTATGCATTTTTTTACGGTCAGGACATAATTTTATAGCAACATAAATTTTAAAGATTGATTATGTATATTTATTTATGCTAGCGAATTACATGCATTTGCATCGACATGTGCTCAATTCAACTCAAACACAAACAAACCCATTATACGATCTTTCTTTAATGTAGTAGAGTAAGAAGGTGTGTGGATTTAGGTTATTAAAAACACTGCAAAGTCATTTGTTCCAGGGTCACAAAACATGTAAATGTGAAAAGGAATAATGAGGTTACAACTGTCCTGCATAAATACACACTGGATTGTATTTTTACATTTGTAAACAAACTCGTCGGACCTACCACATTTGGTGTGACGTAAGACCCGTTGCATCTTCTATTCCTTTGCGTAAAGGATTGAAGGTGAGTGTGTTTTTCGACTTTGCATTCCTTATTGAATTGCGAATCTCTTATCTGGCCCCGTTTCTACTTCAAGGGCCCGATTCATCAAGGTACGCAAACGCATACGCATCTGCTAGTCGACTCTGCGCATGCGCGAAACGACACTTGAGCTGCGTAAAACACCACATACTCTACGCAATCACAGCAGATACGGCACTCAAAGTCAACTCAATCTCAAAGTCCAACGCAAATATATTTGAGATGGCGGCTGACCACTTGGGAAGAAAGGGGTGGGAATGGGAGGAGAGTAGGCACGGACTGGGCGTAGATGAGACATCATTTGAGTAAAGTAGGCGTTATGCTTTTTCACTTGAGAACAGTAGGCATTACCTCTGTGCAGTTAAGTGAAAATGACGTCACTCCTGTCTCAAATCCTTGACAAAAGTTAAGGAAGGCCAGGGTCATGTTTAAATGCAAAACACCTAGCGCAAACAACTATTAAAAGCCTCGAGAAGCATACTTTGCGTGTAAAAACCACAACGAAATATGCTAAACATGCACACATATCAATATTTATTTTTTTTTCTGTTTTTTTTGGGAAAAAATAAATAAAAATAATTGTATATATATATATATATATATATATATATATATATATATATATATATATGTCTCCAATGTTCCATTACTGTGATTGTGTTTAAAAAAATCCTCTTTGCTTTACACACACCTTTCTACTAAATGCCACTGCCAGGTCTAACATGTATAATGATATTTAGGCCCTTAGGGTTAAAATTGGAACTGCCGGAATGTCGGAACGCCGGATTTAATTAGCTTCATATAGCGCACTATGCTGCTTGCTGGCTCTTCAGTAAAGAGGCCTGGCTTTTATAGGCCTCTACACTGCAGTTTGTTATGCTAGGCAGATATATTTTCTACTATCACTCCCTATCCATTCCGGCAGCCAAAATGAAGTGCACACTCCATTCCCCATTCATTACAGTTGCCGGAATGGAGTGCACACTCCATTTCCCATTCATTACAGTTGCCGGAATGGAGTGCACACTCCATTCCCTATTCATTGTGGCTTCCGGAATGGAGTGCACACTCCATTCCCCATTCATTACAGTTGACGGAATGGAGTGCACACTCCATTTCCCATTCATTACAGTTGCCGGAATGGAGTGCACACTCCATTCCCTATTCATTACAGTTGCCGGAATGGAGTGCACACTGCATTCCATATTCATTACAGTTGTAGGAATGGAGTGCACACTCCATTCCCCATTCATTACAGTTGCCGGAATGGCGTGCACACTCCATTCCCCATTCATTACAGTTGCCGGAATGGAGTGCACACTCCATTCCATATTCATTACAGTTGCCGGAATGGAGTGCACACTCCATTCCCCATTCATTGTGGCTGCCGGAATGGAGTGCACACTCCATTCCCCATTCATTGTGGCTGCCGGAATGGAGTGCACGCTCCATTCCCCATTCATTACAGTTGCCGGAATGGAGTGCAGCGTGCATGATAAAAAAATAAATATTTTTATTGTAGCACTAACATTCAACGTTGGCATAAATATTGATGTCAATTCTCTTTACAATCACCACAACCACCATTCAAATTACTGTCAATGTGAAATGGATAATGTGACACTTGTTGATGGTGCTTTTGCATGCAAAACTATTATGAATCGAAATAATTTTTTTTACTAATTACATGCATGATATATGCGCCTTTAACCAGAGCGTATTATGGCCCCAGGAACACTTTTAACATCAAAAGAAATATGGCAAGCATATTAATGATCCCTCAGAGACAAAAGCATTGGTGAGGACTTGAACTCACGCATGCAGGTTTGCAAGGTAGACTAGCTAGCTGCTACGCGAATGTACAAGTGATGAAAGCAACATGTAAAGGAAAAGTAACAGAACTAAAAGCTGACCACCTACTTCAATCATAAGTTGTTTTTCATAAAACTTTGTTAAAAAGTACCAATACTTAGAAATATTAAACACATACAGATTCGGTACATGCAGAGTGAAAATGTCTGCATATTGAAATGTAGCCATGTATATTAATACAAACCCAAAGTATAATAATATTGCTAGCACTTCCAATTATTCCTTTTTCTCTAAGGTTATTTTGGGTTTTTTCACTTTTGCCAGCAGAGATTTCCTATATCTTTGCAATCAAGTAATTTGTACCAACTGCTTTTCTCTGTTGTAGTTGACCACACTGTTCAACATGCCATATTACACAACAAAACATACTACAGCACTCTTATATAAATGAGTGTAATACATAAACTGAAACATGGAAATAGACAAAGTTAAGCCACATACAGGTATAATTCAGGGTTCAAACTCTTTACCTTGTCATTGGCAGCTTGTTTCTTTAGCCACTAAGGTATACTTCAGATGGCAACACTCACACCAAACTGCACATGAACTATTTGCACACAGAAATGTCCTTCAACAGAATTAATTGAACACTTGAACACACCTTCTTAGTAACAGACAGAAAATTAAGAAAGCAATGTGTAGTCTAATGAATATCAGATATTTTCACTATAAGAACTAAACACAAGCTTGTTTTAATCAGTATAAAATAAAAGAGAGTTACTCATAAATAGAGATGGTCACTGACCCCCGTGTTTTTGTTTTGGATTCGGTTTTGGATCTGGATCACCGTCGTGTTTTGGTTTTGGTTTTGGTTTTGCAAAACCGCCATTGCGTGTTTTGGTTTTGCTTGGTTTTGTTTTGCTATTTTGTTGGAAAATCAATGTTTTTGGGCCTAAAATAACCCAATTTAGTGCTCCAACTGTTTTAGAGATAAGTAATCTAATTGTAGAGGTAATAAATCATCCAAAACAGTTTAATTGTTCGTTGGTAGGCCTTCATTTATTCTACACACAAAACAGATTGTCTTCCTCTCCATCTATGCATATTGGCAATGCAGCCATCGTCTTTGGATGTATATTACACCCTACACTCATAGTTAAATATGTAAAGAAATGAAAAAAGGCAGTTAGCTTTCTGTGTAGGCCCCCGTCCACCTGAAAAAAACAAAAAATTCAGCCGTTATAGACTGTACAATATTAATTGAAATGGACAAAGCCAGTTTGGTTTTTTGCTCTATAGGCCCCCCTCCACTTGTCGAAAATACAAAAATATTCAGACGTTATAGACTGTACAATATTAATTTAAACGGAGAAAGCCAGTTTGGTTTCTGTCTCTCTAGGCTCCCCTCCACTTGTATAAAATACAAAACATACAAAAAAATTCAGCCGTTATAGACTGTACAATATTAATTGACATGGAGAAAGCCAGTTTGGTTTCTGTCTCTCTAGGCCCCCCTCCACTTGTATAAAATACCAAACAATTCAGCCATTATAGACTGTACAATATTAATTGAAATGGAGAAAGCCAGTTTTGTTTCTGTCTCTCTAGGCTCCCCTCCACTTGTATAAAATACCAAAAAATTGAGCAGTTATAGACTGTACAATATTAAGAGAAATGGACAAAGGCAGTTTGGGGTCACTCTGTCTATGACACCCTATCCTTAAGGATAAATTGCCCAAACAGCAGCCTTTCAAGACAGTACGTGATATGGAACTGCCACAAGTCCCTTTCCTCTTTGGGGGTAGATTGCACCCTACACTTACATAGAAAGTTTTAAAAAGATGTTATCATCATCATCTTCAGCTTCATCCTGTCACGGTTACATACAGCTAGGAGCCACGAATATGGTGAAAACACTCTGTTTATTTGCAGAAATGTAGAAATAGCAGGTAATCAAGTCTCTAGTAAATACCATGTGCAAAGCTGATGCAGGAAGCAGGAGGTAATATGAACAAATCCCAAGCAGCAAGTAACCAGAAGCATATCAGAAGGCAGGAACAAGTAATAACAGGATGTGACATCAGGAAATGACAACAATAACCAGCCCTGAATGCTGGGAGAGACAGGTATAAATGGAACACACCCAGGTGAATGAGATAATGAGTGAAGCAGTGTTAACTCCTAAGGTACTAAGAGCACAACAGGCACATTAGCAGCACCTCTGGTGATCAGAGGTACTGCTGCTAATAAATAAAATGAACATAAATGATAAAGTCTGATAGTCCAGGAGGCAGGAGCTGCCAGGCAAAGCAGTATGCTGCAGGCAGATTGTGACAGTACCCCCTCCCTTAAGGGCGGATTCCAGACGCCCAAATTACCACCAATGTCTGAATTCATCGGAATTCATAGTCCACAATAGGGGGCCTGGCAGAAAAGTCCTCGTCCATGGGTGGAAAGGCCAAAGGAACCATGTCATCTGCCAGTTCAGGCACTGCAGAACCACCTCTCTTCTTACGTCCTCCTCTCTTACGAGACTTCCTTGGAGTTGGGATCTGCGCCAACTGGGAGGAGTACAAAGGTATCTCTTGGCCAGGTGAGATGGGTGGTACTGCTGATAATGTAGAGGCCCCGCAAGATGGCATAGCGGGAGGTGTTGGTGAAAACTTGTTGATCACAGCCTCAACAAATAGTTGTAAGTCAGATAGGATGGGGTGATCAGACTCAACAAAAAGGTTTGCCCATTCCATAGCCTCTCCTCTAAAATGTGTTAACAAAAACAAAACTTGCCTCTTTGGGTCACTGACAAGGCTAGGTACAGAGGGGAAATAAGAAGCAGAAAACCTTAGTAGGGCACTAAATTCAGAAAGGTGCCCCTCAAAGGTAGGTGACAGCTCAGACTTGGCACCCTCGGCAACGGATGGTTCAGACTTAGCAGCAGGCTCAGACTGGGCGACAGACTTGGCAGAAGGCCCGGACTGGGCGGAAGGCTTGGCTGCAGGCTTGACAGGAGGCCCAGACTGGGCGGCAGGCTTGGCAGCAGGCTTGACAGGAGGCCCGGACTGGGCGGCAGGCTTGGCAGCAGGCCCGAACTGGGCGGCAGACTTGGCATCAGACCCGGACTTGGCGGAAGACTTGGCATGGACAGCACTGAGAGAAGCCTCGGCAGAGACAGCACTGTGAGAAGCCTGAGGGCAGACAGCACTTTGAGAAGCCTGAGGGCAGACAGGACTTTGAGAAGCCTGAGGGCAGACAGGACTTTGAGAAGCCTGAGGGCAGACAACACTTTGAGAAGCCTGAGGGCAGACAGCACCAAGTGGTAACTCGGGCTGAACCGCATGGACTGGCAACTCGAGCTGAACCGCATGGACTGGCAACTCAGGCTGAACCGCTTGGACTGGCAACTTGGGCTGGACCGCATGGACTGGCAACTCGGGCTGGACCGCATGGACTGGCAACTCGGGCTGGACAGCATGGACTGGCAACACAGGCTGGACCGCATGGACTGGCAACTCGGGCTGGATCGCATGGACTGGAAACTCTTCTGTAGCAGACTGTAAGGGCAGCGCCCCCTCTGGAGCAGCCTGTAGCTCAGGAACAGAGACAGCGGCTGAAGACTCGGAACTGGAGACAGCGGCTGAAGACTCGGAACTGGAGACAGCGGCTGAAGACTCGGAACTGGAGACAGCGGCTGAAGACTCGGAACTGGAGACAGCGGCTGAAGACTCGGAACTGAAGACAGCTGCTGAAGACTCGGAACTGGAGACAGCGGCTGAAGACTCGGAACTGGAGACAGCGGCTGAAGACTCGGAACTGGAGACAGCGGCTGAAGACTCGGAACTGGAGACAGCGGCTGAAGACTCGGAACTGGTTAGCACGGTAGCAGGAGACTCAGGTGCAGAGGCAGCGGCAGGAGACTCCGGACTGGACACCGTAGCAGCAGACTCAGGACCGGACACAGTGGCAGCAGACTCAGGACCGGACACAGTGGCAGCAGACTCAGGACCGGACACAGTGGCAGCAGACTCAGGACCGGACACAGTGGCAGCAGACTCAGGACCGGACACAGTGGCAGCAGACTCAGGACCGGACACAGTGGCAGCAGACTCAGAGCTGGAGGCAGAGGCTGGGACCTCAGGGCTGGAGGCATATGCTGGGACCTCAGGGCTGGAGGCAGAGGCTGGCACCTCAGGGCTGGAGACAGAGGCTGGCACCTCGGAACAGGAGACAGAGTCTGGCACCTCGGAACAGGAGACAGAGGCTGGCACCTCGGAACTGGAGACAGCGGCTGAAGACTCGGAACTGGAGACAGCGGCTGAAGACTCGGAACTGGAGACAGCGGCTGAAGACTCGGAACTGGTTAGCACGGTAGCAGGAGACTCGGGTGCAGAGGCAGCGGCAGGAGACTCCGGACTGGACACCGTAGCAGCAGACTCAGGACCGGACACAGTGGCAGCAGACTCAGGACCGGACACAGTGGCAGCTGACTCAGGACCAGACACAGTGGCAGCAGACTCAGGACCAGACACAGTGGCAGCAGACTCAGGACCGGACACAGTGGCAGCAGACTCAGGACCAGACACAGTGGCAGCAGACTCAGAGCTGGAGGCAGAGGCTGGGACCTCAGGGCTGGAGGCATATGCTGGGACCTCAGGGCTGGAGGCAGAGGCTGGCACCTCAGGGCTGGAGACAGAGGCTGGCACCTCGGAACAGGAGACAGAGGCTGGCACCTCGGAACAGGAGACAGAGTCTGGCACCTCGGAACAGGAGACAGAGGCTGGCACCTCAGAACACGAGACAGAGGCTGTTGGCGCCTCGGAACAGGAGACAGAGGCTGTTGGCGCCTCGGAACAGGAGACAGAGGCTGTTGGCGCCTCGGAACAGGAGACAGAGGCTGTTGGCGCCTCGGAACAGGAGACAGAGGCTGTTGGTGCCTCAGGACAGGCGGCTGGAGCTGGCACCTCAGGGCAGGCGGCTGGAGCTGGCACCACAGGACAGGTGGCAACTGGAGCTGGCACCACAGGACAGGTGGCAACTGGAGCTGGCACCACAGGACAGGTGGCAACTGGAGCCGGCGGATTAGGCTCCATCCCAGGGAACAGATCAGATATAACAACAGGAGGTGAAGTGCAGACAAATCCAGGGTCTGGAGAGGAGCACACTGAAGGCTGCTGCATAGGATGTCGTGGTCTACGGATAGGACAGTCCTGTAAGAAGTGCTCATTGCTGGCACAGTACATACACAATTTGTTTGTTATTCTGCGCCACCGCTCCTCTTCGGAGAGATGGGGGCGTGGACCACCTGTGATCCGAGAATTGGCTAAGCCATAGTTCTTAGTAAATGGCAAATTTTTAGGAGCACAATTACCAGGTGCTGCTGGCATAGATTCCACAGCAGAGAGGGTTGGTGGAGATAAATCACCTTCTTCTGCATTAGAAGAGACAAAGTCTGACAGCCTCCTGAGTGGGTCCATAAGCAGGGTAGAAAATTTAGCCAGCTGAGAGCGTAGCAGGATTATGTCCATTTGTAAAGCCTGTAGCTGTGGCAATTTAAAAGCTGGTAAAGCAGACTTGTTCCCAAAAAATAAATGACAAATTGATTGCAGAAAAAAAAAGGTCCCAGAAATAAAACAAAACTTTCACCTGACTCCTAAGCTGTTTTGTTGGCTGGTTATACTGTCACGGTTACATACAGGAATACAGCTAGGAGCCACGAATATGGTGAAAACACTCTGTTTATTTGCAGAAATGTACAAATAGCAGGTAATCAAGTCTCTAGTAAATACCATGTGCAAAGCTGATGCAGGAAGCAGGAGGTAATATGCACAAATTCCAAGCAGCAAGTAACCAGAAGCATATCAGAAGGCAGGAACAAGTAATAACATGATGTGACATCAGGATATGACAACAATAACAAGCCCTGAATGCTGGGAGAGACAGGTATAAATGGAACACACCCAGGTGAATGAGATATGGAGTGAAGCAGTGTTAACTCCTAAGGTACTAAGAGCACAACAGGCACAATAGCAGCACCTCTGGTGATCAGAGGTACTGCTGCTAACAAATAAAATGAACACAAATGATAAAGTCTGATAGTCCAGGAGGCAGAAACTGCCAGGCAAAGCAGTATGCTGCAGGCAGATCATGACACATCCTCACCCTCATCAGTGTGTACGTCATCATCACAGACTATTAATTCATCGCCGCTTGAATCCGCCATTAGAGAACAGTCAGTGCTTGGATGTCTTGGATGGTGAAGACCTTCCTCGTGGAAGATGTAGTTCATTTTTATAAACATCATTTTCTCCACATTTCTGGGAAGTAACCTTCTACTTCGATCACTGACTAAGTTCCCTGCTGTGCTGAACACTCGTTCAGAGTACACACTGGAGGGTGGGCAGCTTAGGTATTGCAAAGAAAGTTTGTACATGGGCTTCCAAATGGCCTGCTTTTCTTCCCAGTAAGGAAAGGGACTGTCTGACATTTCCATATCAACTACCTCTTGAAAGTAATCCTCCACGATCCTTTGCATGTTTATACTCGTATTGGATGGAGTTATGGGCAAAGTGACAAATTTTTTTGAAAAATCCTTCAAACCAGCCCAGATGTTAAATTGTTCTGGTCTGCCCCCTGTGTCTTCCCTGCTTCTTTTTTGGAAATTACATTTTTTACGAGGAGGACACGTTGTCAAGCTGAGGCCCAGTTCAGCGGACAACTTGCTGAGCAATAGCTCCTTGCAAAAGTTCACATCTCGCTCATTTACAAGTAAAAACTCAATGTAGGTTTTAAACCTTGGATCAAGCACAGTGGCCAAAACGTACTGATCTGAGTTCAAGATCTTAATAACTCGAGGATCATTGTGAAGCGAATTAAGTACTTGATCGACAAGGCCAACATACTTTGCTGAATTGCTTGCTCTCAGCTCCTCCTTCATTTTCTCAAGCTGCTTTTCCAATAGTCTAATTAAAGGAATGACTTGGCTCAAACTAGCGGAGTCTGCACTCACCTTACATGTCACAACTTCAAATGGTTTCAGCACCTTGCACAGGACTGAAAGGATTCCCCACTGTGCAAGAGTGAAATACATCCCCCCCTCCTTTCCCAATGTCATGGCTTGTGCAATATGCTTGGATGGCTTTGCGCTGTTCCTCCATCCTCTGAAGCATGTACAGGGTGGAATTCCACCGAGTTACCACCTCTTGCTTAAGTTGGTGGCAGGGCAAGTTAAACTGCTCTTGGAGCTGCTGTAACCTCCTACATGCTGTGGCTGAATGCCTGAAATGGCCTGAAATTTTACGGGCCACCGAAAGCATCTCCTGCACCTCACGGTTATTTCGTAGAAAGCTCTGCACCACCAAGTTGATGGTGTGAGCAAAACAGGGAATATGTTGGAAATCACCCAGCTGTAATGCTCTCACTATGTTGTTGGCGTTATCAGAAATGACATTCCCTGGGGAGAGTCCGAGTGGTATAAGCTATGCATCAATCACATCTCTCAGTTTGCGTAACAAATTGTCAGTCATATGCCTGTTAGTGAAGCCGGTGATACAAAGAGTGGCCTGCCTGTGACAAATGTTACGTAGTGGTGTACATGCTGCTGCTGTTCCTGCTGGTGAAGGTGAATGACCAACCCAGTGGGATGTCACAGTCATATAGTCTTTGGTTTGGCGACTTCCGCTTGTCCACATATCTGTGGTTAAGTGGACAGTGGGCAGAATGGCATTTTTCAGCGCAATCTCTACATTTTTACACACTTTTTGGTACAGTTGTGGAATTGCTTTATGGGAGAAATGGTGTCGCGATGGAATTCTGTAATGCGGACACAAAACCTCAATTAGCTGTGAAAAACCAGCTGCGTTTATTGTGGAAATTGGACGCAGATCTAACACTAACATTGCAGCCATGGCGTCTGTGATTCGCTTGGCGACTGGATGACTGCTGTCATATTTGCTTCCCCTCGCAAATGATTGTTTCACAGTTAATTGCTGAAATGTAGGACTGCTCCTTTTCTTGACCTGCCTCTGGGATGACGATTCACCCCCAGCAACAGCAACAGCAGCAGCATTGGGACTAACACTTTCTTCAGAGGAATCATTAATAGTGCAGGAGTCATCCAGCCTTAAGTGGGATGCCAGGCTAACTCCGAGCGCTACTGAGGATATTGATGAGGATGGTGTGGTGGGTGTATTTTGTAGCCGTCGGGATGTCGGTGAGTGGAGGGTCTTAGCTGATGACGGAGTGCTTGTATTTTTTTGGGAAAAACTTTCAGCTTTTCCCAACACTTTGCCATGAACTCTCGTCAAATGGCGTAACATAGACGAGGTTCCAAGATGGTTAAGGTTCCTCCCTCGACT
Source organism: Mixophyes fleayi (assembly GCF_038048845.1). NCBI lineage: Eukaryota > Metazoa > Chordata > Amphibia > Anura > Limnodynastidae > Mixophyes > Mixophyes fleayi. The sequence goes on along the minus strand of NC_134407.1, from coordinate 112,812,156 downwards.
AATTGTGGCTTGACATACACTACAAATGGCTATACAATTGTTGTCTGGATTTGAGTAGAAATAATTCCACACATAAGAAGGGGATTTTTTTGTTTTATGCCCAGGCATGACAATGGCACTTCTTGTCACGTGCCAGAACTGCTGCCACTGGTGCAGGACTTACACAAACAACCTCATCCTCATCAACATCCTCATTAGCGCCCTCGTCGCCTACACAAATCTCCCCCTCATCCTCTTCTAATTCCAAAGTGGCATCCTCAATTTGGGTATCACCGGCTACACTCGGGCTATTAAGGCACCCATCAGCAGAATGCTCACGATTAGACATCCCACTGTTGGATGGACTTTCCACAGGGATTGTTGTCATTTGTGAATCAGAGCAAAGATTCTCCTCTAATGCCTAACTGTTATCTTGCAGCTCGGCTTTGATGCGTAACAGTAGTTGTGCACCAATTGTAGGCTGGGTAACTTTTTGGGATCTGCCACTAATAGCCAAAGGTGAAGGCCTCATTCTCTCTTTGCCACTGCATGTGTAGAATGGCATGTTTGCAATTTGTTTTTTATCGGCACTTAACTTTTGCTCAGTAACACTTCTTTTTCACTTCAATACAGTAAATTTTTTTGGGGTTTTTGTTTTTTGCACTGATTTGGAAACACTCTGTTGTTTGACATCGCCTTGGCCAGATGACGTACTCGGAACACTAACATCAGGACTGGTGACAGAACCTGGTTGCTCATTCTGATCATATGTGGACTGCTTTGAATCCATTCTGAGCGCAAAGCACTTGTAGTGCTAAAAATTAGTTGGTAGATACTGCTGACAGATATGACTTTTGACAGCCAGAAACATTTATGCACAATTATGGGGGACACCCCAAAAGCACTGAGGAGTGCTAAAAATTAGTTGGTAGATACTGCTGACAGATATGACTTTTGACAGCCAGAAATATTTATGCACAATTAGGGAGGACACCCCAAAAGCACTGAGGAGTGCTTAAAATTAGTTGGTGGATACTGCTGACAGATATGACTTTTGACAGACAGAAATATTTATGCACAATTATGGGGGATACTCCAAAAGCACTGAGGAGTGCTAAAAATTAGTTGGTAGATACTGCTGACAGATATGACTGAGATACTATTTAAATTGTAACTCTCTGCTGCTTTAGACACTGATTAACACCCTATACATCCTTTACTCCATTGACACAGGTCTCTTCTGGGTCACTTGCTACCTAGATAACTGCTCCTGTACTATAGGCACCTGTTGCAAAATCTCCCTTCCAATATCTCTCTATTGAGGTATGGCAAGAAATAATTTCTGTACAAATGATGTAGATTAATATGGAACACCAGTTGTCCCCAATGTTTGGCAGGATGTGCCCATGGGGTATGCTGTGGAGGAATGAAAGTCTAGTGTTTTGCATAATATGTAACAGTAAAGTGGTGTTGCTGGTTTAAATTTTAGTGTCACAAAAACAGTACATTTTTGAGGTTCATTTGGTGCTCTGGCTTGTGGACAATAGGCATTTTGCACATTTTGAAAATATATTTTGTGGGAGGACTTTCAAGGCACAAATGATGCAAAACACACAGCTAAATCAAGCTTTCCAGGTTACATTACAGGGGACACCTTCATGTGCACCAAGGCATATACTAAGTACATTCTTTAATGTAGTATGTGAGCAAATCTTGCAGAAGTAATGTTTTGTTTTTCCATTCAGCAGGCCAAGCTGGTGTGCTTTTTGGAGTTCAGCAGTTCATGTCTCACTACACGTTGAAGTATTTCTCCAATGCTCCTAGGCTGCTTATGTTTCTTGACTTTGCCCAGATTGTCTACTCTTGATGCAAGTAACTATGGCACACAGACCACTGTCTTATTTGCTATGTATTGTGCAGAAACTATAGATTCATGTTTGTTTACAATAAATGTGACCATGCATTAATGTCATCAAGCAGTACCAATCAAGTATCTGCTGACTACTATACTGCTGTTCTTTGTATTGTCATACCCAATAATCCATACATAGTCCTTTGGGGCATGTTTAGGGACAGGTCTACTTGTCCAATATATTGAGGGCATGTTTGGTTTTTGGCCCCTTAGCCACTTACTGGTCCTCCCCTGAATTCACACTATGTAGTGTTTTTTCCTTTAATATTACAGATATTTGTTTATTTAGTATACATGTATACATGTATAGTCTCTATGGTTGTGGTGAATTTTAAAATGTGATATTGTGCACGTTCAACATGGTCTCTGCACATATAGAGAATTGCAAAACACCTCCTGTCAAAGTGTTTCTTAAATGTTGATGGCATTGACTGGCACACTTCCTAGGCTAGGACCTGTTGAAGCCAACAGGGCCAAAAACACTTCCAACTCAAATGCAGCTTTGTTTTGAATCGTGGCCACAGACAAATGCTGCACACAAAGTCCACATATTCAAGATAGTAGGCATCTGTTGGAGTTGGTCACAACATATTTTTAAATGTCCCTTTTGGACAGCACTGTTGGGCGGCCTCATACGCTATTTGTCATATGTTACACTTTCACTATATTGTGTATTGGTGCAGTCATGCAATGTTCCTTTGCAGCAGCACATATAAACATTTTTAAGCCTAGTAAAATGTGTGTGAAATCTAAGTATTTTAGTTTGCACACACCTGTCATATTGTATATTTTGTGGCCTTCAAATGTTCATATTGGATTGGGGTGTAAGAATTAGTAAAATAATTTGCACTAGCATTCACATTGCTAATGGGGCTTGCAAAAAACTAACCTTAGCCTTAAAACACAATCATGTTGGGAATATCTGCAAGTAGTGTGTGTGTAATTTCTATGTTGGAACTATTTTGTGTAGAGTAAGACCAATGCCTGCTTTAACATGTGTCTACATGTAAGGTAGCTCAAATACTTTCAAAGTGTGGCACATAATAGCAGTCTGAGGCCACAATTACATTCTCCTCACCCAGCAGAGTGACCATACTCCAGATTGGCAAGAAGTAAGTACAGAACACTGGCACACAATCTGTAGTGAGATTCAAAACCCCACACCAAACATAGTGGTTGACACAAAGGTGCTTTTGGATATAAATCTAATCAATAAGCAGAGTTTGGTGTGGCTACCTAGCTAATAGGCTAGGAATATGCCATGTCTGCATGGTTACTGTGACCAACTGCCACTGTGGTTTTTGGTAAAGGGAAGCAATACCAAGAGGCCTAATGGTAACTGTGCACAACCATGACACAACTTGTTGTAGAGTCCAAAAATGTCATGCATCAAATAAAAGACAGGTATTTCAATCAAAATGACAGGTAGGCCAAGCCCTCCCCAAACATTTGTACTGTTCTACTTTGAAAAGCCATTACCCTACTACAAATGTATATGCCATTTCAAACGCCTTCTGATGACAGCATCAAAACCAAGCTAACACCAGGCCAAAACTGACACTATATGGTGTAAGATTTACTTACTATCCCCATGTCCCCCCTAGAGTGTCTGGACTAGCCTATCACACACTAACACTAGTAATTAATTCTGTTGGTACTCATTCCCATAGTATTTCTGCGCTCAGTTCCACACTGGGGTTGGATCTGATGCTTACAATTGGTCAGATACACTGTATGTTATTTATTTTGGTTAGTATGAGACTTCCTACTGGTCACTTATGCCTACTGGGTAATTGTATGTGTATTCTCAATAAAACACATCAATAACATGCATTTTCAGGTAGGTCCATTTGGTATTAACAATGTTTACACATGTTGGGCAAATATCTGGCCCAAAAAGCTGTTATGTCCACAGTATGTCAGAGCCTGCTCAGTGAAATTTTAAAATTGCAGGAGAGAAGAAAAAGGGATAAGTGGGATTAAATAACTGATTTAATTGAGAAGCCAGGTGTACACTAATGTTTTCTCCCTGCAACGCATAGAGTACTCGTCTTATCGGCGACGGGCGCCATGTTCTTGGTGGGAGAGGCAGCCATTACACACACAGATGTCTGAAAGATCCGCGTGTGATGTGAGCACGCCCATACGTGCTCTGAGAACCAATTGGAGCACAGAGCCTTCCATTTTGAGTGAGAGAGAGCATTCCAAAATGAGGGCTACTATTTTCAGCAGGCGAGAATAGAGTGTCCTCACAGAGGGTATGGACAACGTACCCTTTGGGAGGTATATTTCTAACGAAGTAAAGCTGCGGGCCTATGAAAGGGTCCGCAGACACCTCTGCCTGCGGTATAATATTCACAGGACCATCGTCCAGCTCCAGTGGTGCTGGAGTGATCTCCGTCGCCGTCAGCCGCAGCTCCTGGAGAAACTCCGCCAGGAGATAAGAAGTGAGTTCTCTATTATTCGCCAAAAACACGTGTATACACATATATATCTGCTATATGTTTGAATATATGTTCACTCTAAACACCTAGCATGGCCTACATAACAATGTGTAAGCACACTATAAAGTGATTTCCACTTCCAGTACACCAAAAATGCTTTGCCTCCTGTCTACTACATTTGTCTGGTGACAATGTACTGTCCTAAATGGTTTCGTGATAAACCTCAGAACATTAAGGTTGGTTTTTGGAATCAGGCTTTCCAACTCTTGACCCGAGTGCTGTAACTTGCTGATGTTACCTTAAAAACAGATTGGAGTGGCAGATGTGTTGGGCAAACATTTTTAAGGCAGGTTTGTAAACCAAAACACCTTAGCATTTTTGTAAAATTATTTGAAGATCCTATAAGGTGGAAACAGATTACATACTTTACTAAATCTAGCTCATCAATCATTATTTAACTTCCTATTTACAATGTGAGGTAGTCCCAACAAAGGATGATTCCCACTCAACATCCAAAGTATTTGAGATCCCTCCTTTAATTCAGTGGTCCTGTAAAAAGCTGACTAATTTACATCATTACCAGCCCCATTGGAGTTTGCAGACTAAAAATAAAAAAAATTACAAAGCCTACTCCTTCTCCTAAAACCAAATTACTCGCCAAGTAGTATGTTTGGGGAGTGTGGTAGACAACACATGCAAGTATGGAGCAAACCACCAAACTCCACACACATGAAACAATAATCAGGGACTTTAACTCATGACCCCAGTGCTGTGAGAGCAAAGTGATGACCACTAGGCCACTGAGAAATTCCACATCTGTATGTAAAAAATAAACATTTGTGACAGGTCATGTGAACTGCTTTGTGCTCATCATGTTTAACACCTTGCTTTGGTAGTAGTTAATATTTGTGTCTGCTGCCAAAGCAACGTTTATTAAACATGTATGATCACCTGATTGTCATAATACTATTGGTTTATTAAGCTTGTCAATGTGTTAACATTACCCTTTTTCATTTGTTTTCCCTTATTTCCAACAGACCGGGCACGCTGGGAACGGCGGCAACGCTGCCGGGCGGTGGTGGAGGCGCAGGCAGAGGAGCAGGGGAGGTGGTCGCAGTGGGAGCAGTGGAGGAGGAGGTTCCCCACAATTTTCCAAAATCATGTGTCATTGTAGTGATAGTCCAAAGTTACGTTCAAGTGTCAGAGCAAAGCCAGTCACACATTGAAGAGAACATGGAAACTTTACCCATAAGTGGCTTCAGTGGTGTAAGGCAGAAGTGCAAGCGTTGGAAAGCTCCATGGTACTGGAGTGTGGTGAGCGTTCTGTTTGGAAAAAGCTAAGTACATGACCTAACCTGTACGCCGTGGATCCAGGAGAAAATCTTTTTGCAGCCAATGTTGCATGTAACTCCAAGGAGCCTGACCCCTACAACCCCCCACCCCCCATCGTAGCCCATTTGTAGTAATAAATGTAAGCACGGACATAATAATGTGCATGTGAAGTGTGGGCCCTGAGGCTTTTCAAAAGTCCTTTCCCCCCTACAATACAATACAGGATAAATACAGAGGGCATATTTTACAATGTGGTTGAGCGTGTATACCAGAACCAAAATAAAAAATGAAACCATTGTGTGAAGTTCCTGTGTTTCTTGTTAGCATAATGAATCCAGCCCACACAATACTTGTGAGTATGCTTGGTATTTGAACTCATGTCTGCTGTGTTGTGAGTCCAAAGTGCTAACCAGTGAGCTACCTGTGAGATTGGTGTTTTGTGTGTAATTTGTGTGAATATTGAAGAGTACTATTAAGTGTGAGTTGCCTGTGCAGCACGCATGCTGTATTATTGGTGTTCTCTATGTTTTACACTATCTCAGGTTGGCCTAGTGGGTAGCTCTCCCACTTTCCATAAAGACAGTCATGAGTTCTAATTCAGGCTTAAATCCTTTAACTATATGGAGTTTGTAAACTTCCTTTATGGAAGAGTATGCTAAGCATTTTACTGAAAAGACAGATATGGATTTATACAACGTATAAACATATACTTTTGGATATATTCATGATGTATTTGCTTTTAATGTAGCCATGTCCATGCATTTGGCGTACTATACGGTGATTTAAAATCCTAAACACAGAAAGATCTTCAGCAATGTGTTTGTTTAAACTGTGTATTACGAAAAATATTAGCTAACCAGAAACATCTTTCAGAGTGTACCACATCATTGCCACTGATTAATGAATACAAGGGTTAACCCGTGAAAATGAGCCACTGGCAATTATGTTTTGTTACGTATAGTAAACAAGCTATTCAATTCGTCCCTCCCACATTGGGCTTGACGTATGCATTGCTAAGCTTCCCGTCAATCACTTGGGATCCGTCGCTTGTGCTTGTACCATGTTAAAAGATCCGCAGGTGGGTGTGTTTTATGGTGTTTACACTGCTTATTTCCATCCCTTAAGTGTAGTGGACCACAGGAGGGTGTGTTTTTGCTGTTTGAGGTGCCTATTTCACTCGCGTAAGTGCTTACGTTGCTCAAAGTATGCAACGCAGATGCGTATACGTTTGCGTACCTTGATGAATCGGGCCCCAAGTTCTCAGCGCACCTTACAATGAGGAAAGATAAGATCCGTTCCTTGATGAATCAGGCCTACTGAGAGGTAGACATTTTTCATAACTTAAGACGGTTTTGTGGTGCAAGCTAGGGATACCAGGGGTAGACCTCAGCGTGGGGCTAACTTTCGGTGAGAACACTGGTGGATAGGGGCACTGGCGAGTAAGATCTTGCAGGCTGAGCTACCTGTGAATGTACCAGGAATAGCAGCTTTTGGACTGAGGAGATCTTTGTTGACCCTCTGCTGCTGTTTTCTGCAAGCCATCCTAGACATGGGCCCACAGTCACATGGGCCAGACCTGGTCATATGAAGGATCTGCCGAAATGCTGTTAAGGATTAATAGTTTTAAAAACTTTGAATCCCCACTGTACCTTCAGCTCTTATTGCAATAGAAGTAGTGGTCTCATATCAGGAGGCTATATACACTTTAGAACTAATATTATAGTTTTCCGGAACATCACATTTTTCAGATGCCACCCCAGAAAACTCCAAATGATGAATTAAGTCCATTGACCTCACTGTTACACTGCCCTGTCATACAGCTCCGGCAGCTGTATCACAGGGCAGTGTAACAGTGATGTGTATACAACTTGCTTCTACAACACAGTAGAGTTTGCCAACCACGGAAGTGTTTGAAATCGCAACAAATCGCCGAAGATGACCAGCAATTTTGAATATCAGGGTAAAAATTGCAGCTTGATACATTTGATGAGTTCGGGACTAAAATTGCGGGTTAACACCCACGATTTGCCGAGATTTTAACACGCTGGCAAAATCGGACCTTGATATATTTACCCCCATGTCTTCCAAAGCCAAGCTCCTCTTCTGTCTGATGGAGTACTCCTGTGATTTTATTTTTCACAAGCAGGTATGGGACTTGCAGGCCTCACTGAAGTCCTTCATGAGCTCTACAGATTTTAGATGCCAAATGTTAAATGATTTCCTAAAAAAAAATATAACACATCATATTTACATACAAACCCCAAAAAATATGTTCACAAACTCTCATGCTATAAAGTACTTGCCTTGCTATAATAGCTGTGACATTAGGTAAATAAAACGTTGTAACCGTTCGTATAATTCAAATACTTGTACCAATATTCTTTAAGCAGAGCTGTAATTCCATTCACGGAGGGATAGAAACAATTCAACATGTCTCCACAATCCTCCACTCTGCAGCTACTGCTGTCATGATTGGTCCATACCAACTGTGAACTGAGAATCTGAACATTAAAAAAAGTGAGTATTAAAAGATAAAAAGTTAATAAAACTTTTTAAAACTTGTTAGTAAACTGTGTTAATAATTAAGGATAACAATAACGATTAGTATGGTTAGTAAAACTTTGTCATCTATTGACAGAAAGAAAAATGCACAATGAAGTGTGCTGTGCAGCGCCAGAGAAAAATAAAATGGAGGAAGCGATAGTGAATATAAAAGAAGGAACCACATTCATAGGAATTGGAAGAAAAAAAAGATGAACCAAAAGAAGGTAATTAAAAATCATTAAAAAGCTGAAAAATGTAAGGAGTACCGTTAACTGATATATTACAAAGTGGCTTCTATATTTCATCTGTTGTGGACTAGCATGGCACCATGCTTGGCCAGACCCAGGAGGGATACCAGCAGAAAGTGATTTCAGCAGTGTCCAAGGTGAACAAATGGTACTGTTTCCACCGTTGAAGACAATGCTGTGTTCTGTTTCATCAGTGAACTTAATTAAATTAATTTCCCTTTCTTCATTTAGATACCATCGTCATTTCTGACGAAAGATCGGAAAGAGAGAAGGAGGGGAGAAACCACAGATATTTCTATGACTTCTGGTGATAGAAAAGATGTGGGCGAGAAGATGGAAAAGCTGAATGAATATTTTAAAGAATTGAGGGCTAACATAAATGATGTGAAGAAAAAATTCCACACATTGGAGAAAAAGTATCTGGATTTCTTTCACATGTATGAAAAAGTTATGTTTAAAGCCTCTAGACAGAAGAAAAGTTAAAATAATAGTAATTAGTACTTAAGTTCAAAATATAGTAATTAGTACATACTTACCTACTTTCTTCAGCTCCCTTCCGGGAGCCAGCCAGTGGAGGGGGGCGTGAAGGGGCGGGGTGGCCGAAATCGCGTCATTTCGGCCCCGCCCCCTGTGACGTCATGACGCAAATTGCGTCATTTGACAGCGTGGGCGGGGCCAAACGCCGCGATTCACCGGGAATCGCGGCGTTTGGGATCTAATTCTGCCCACTTCACTAGGAAGTGGGGCACTTCCTAGTGAAGTGGGCAGAATTCGGGAGATTGCCACACTCGCCCGGGAGTCCGGGAGACTCTCACAAAATGCGGGAGTCTCCCGGACATTCCGGGAGAGTTGGCAAGTATGAATTAGTAGATTAAGCTCTTCTGCAATATGAGGAATGTTTTTTTAGATCCAGATTAAAAAAACTTTAATTATGGTTACAAATAAATGATCTTGTGAACAACTTTCTGGTTTAGTTGGTGCACTTGCTTCTAGATAGGTAGGCCTGAAATAAAGACAAAACCATTTTACATGTGCAGTGGTACAGACACAGGGTGATCACAGGTGAGGTGGACAAAGGTGAAGTGGACACATGTGTACTGTATTGCTAGCCAACCATTATCTTAAGAAAATGAAATACACATAAAGGTATAGGAAAAAACCTAAAACATTAATATAATAAAAATAGACATATAAATACATATATATTTCTAGTCTACCATTATCTTAAGAAAATTAAATACACATATTAATATAGGAAAAAAACATAATAATAGGTATATGTCATATGTACTGAATATATTGTAGACCAGTACCATAGCATGTAAAATTACATGTAGATAATACAGGTATGAGGAAATAGACACATAACACATTTCACATCAGTAAATAAATTAAACATTAATGAGAATATGTACTTTCACATGTTTTAGCAATTCATGTTGTATACAGTTGCATACAGGAAAACATAAATGACATATGGAGCATGTAAACAGGTTTGTTATTGCTTTTCCATTAAAAGAGCACTATTCCCATTTGCTGGACGTTTTGACAGTGCACCACGTGGGAGACGCAGAGACAACATCATATAGTTAAATATACATTCCCAAAAAGGCGTCGCTGCTTGAGGAACTATCGGCAGATTGTCGGACAGATGGTCGTGAGCAGGGGCAGGCTGAGCTGGGGGGCAGGGGGGCATCTGCCCCCTCGGGCCAGTCCCGAGGGGGTTACCTTTGGTTGGGTCACAGGGCCACCTGCATTTTTTTCCTTTAAAATGTTCCTAACAGTTGAGTCTTGTCCCCCAGGCAAAAATTGACCAAACCTTCCCTGGTCGAGAGTATGTGCAGTGCCTGCGGGGAACAGGACAGACGCACACAGTTAAACTTACCTAACAAACGATGGTCACCTCCTGTCCGCTACCGCTACACCCCAGCCATAGTCCGATCATAGCAGATCAGCAACCGACCCTCTGTTACCTCCACCCACTTTCCTCTATGGAAGAAACAGAAATTACGGCTGTGCCTACCAGGAAAGGGCTGTCCGAGACCACGGCAATGAGCGAAGACACTCTAGTCAAGCTCGCTTGCCACCACCTCACTTTTTCTCTTGCCAAAGCGCGGGGGACTACGAGCACTTAAGGCCAGGAACAGTCCCACCTCAAGTACCCCACTCACCTCTCGGTGAGGGTCTAACCAAAAGGGGGAATCGAGCACTATACTCACCGGGACACTCCCACTTCCGATCCTGTTCTCCTGCTCCTCCCCGACACCTGTGGGCGACAGATAACACACAGCCTCCCTCTACTCTACCAGTAAGGCTAAGGTGTACACCCACAAAACTACTTAACTACAACAGGCGACCCGACCCTAACAACTCTCTAATGGCCGGCAACGCAACTAGAATAAACAACTATAACACTAACTGAGTGTGGTGTACTATCGGGACCTACTCACTGTACTCTACGGGGAACACCAGCCGGTGTTCACGGTCTATTCCGGAGCGCTGTTTCTAACCCCCTCACCCAGATCATACCAAGAAGACTGTCCTCTTGCTATGGGGTCACCCACGGAATCCTAAGGACCGGCTGTACAAGGCCCGAAAGAGGCTCACTGGAACAGCACACCTACCGGAGTGTCGATTGCCGCACGGAACAGGCGATCATCACCACCAGAACAGCGACGGCTGCCTCCACTCAAGCGGAACACGTATCCCACTCCGGAACCGCCAGAGAACCTGCACGGAACTGAGGACTGGGACACTCAACCAGAACCACGAGCCGCCCCTGGAACTCAATTGAGCTGTGCCACACTACCAGTGAGGTACTCGCTCACCACCTCTGGAAACCAGCGTAACCCCAGGGACCTATGGGATGGGAAAACAACGGTGTGTTCTTCCCTGGCTATGTGTAAGCTGGTAACTACACTTGTCCCCACAGTACAGGTCAATACAGGAAAACAACAGGAAACAAGAGCCTACCTTTAATGGGGGCCTGACGTCTTGCACCTGGAAACAAATATACAGCACACCAAAATACAATATACAAGGCAATACTCGCCGCACAGACAGAATAAAACTATGTTACAGTATATGGCAAGCTAATCACACGAGTACACAGCTGCTAGCTAACCAGCTGGTTATTACAGCACCAACAGGAGCTTTCTGCTCTACTGTTACCTTCCTCCTCTTAGTGTATTCACCTCAAACACAGGACCGCACCCTACTTATATACTCGCCGGCGCGACGTCATCACTGGGCGCCGCCGCAAGCGCTGATTGGCACGAAGCGGTGCTGATCTTTCAAATGGCCGGAGATGAGGTGCCGATGCCGATCTTTCAAATGGCCGGAGATGAGCCGTGATTGGCTCATCTATCCGGTCGCTGATTGGCCAGTGGAGAAAGGTGAGCCCTGATTGGCTCTTCCTTCCTCCGCCGACAGAACCTGCGGAAAAGAAGATATACTCACCGCTGGAATGCTGGATCAGTAAGTAGCCCCTCTTCTTCTCTTTCTTCACCCTCTTCATAGGCACAGCAGCCAGAGCCATCTTCAGCCCCTCCAGGGGCATAGCAGCAGCCTCCATTTTCGCCCTCTTCGCGGGCACCAGATCCAGGGCTCCTGTGGACACCTCTACATATGCACAAATTGCAGAATTAGAAAAACATTGTTCCATCATTGAACAAGTTTGATTTAAAAAATAAATCAAAAGATATGCTGTGCTTTAGAACAATAATGGTTCATCGCTGCAGCGTACACACTAATGCGATATTAGGCTGGTTGTTTATTATTTAATTGGCCCCATAAATTGGCTGAAACACTGTAGTGTGTAGCCAGCAGGGCCGGACTAGCCATCTGGCACTTCTGGCATATGCCAGAAGGGCCGGTGGCTACATGGGCACATCTGCTTGCCCGCTCGAGCAGCAGCACCTTCCTGCGCGCTGTTCAGCGGACGGAGACTCAGTGACACTGGGCCGATGCAAGTAATCACATTGGACGGCACCTGTCACGTGGTGCCGCCACATGTGATTACTTGCATAGTAATCACTTGGGGAGGCACGTTACTGACTCTGCGTTCACTGAGCAGCGCGCATGAAGGAGGTTCTGCTGCTCGGGTGGGCATGCGTATGTAACAAGCTAAGTTATGATTAAGGAAAGGGAGGCCCCCGGGCTAAGGGTACTGTGAGGGCACCCCCATTGAGGCCCCCGCAGCCATGAGGTCCCCTCCCCCGTGAACTCACCTCCTTCCGTTGTTCCACTCCCTGTAGGACTTAAACGGGGCGCAGTAATCTCATTACTGAGGAGATCTCGTGAGAGTGAGATTATGAAATCTCGTGAGAGTGAGACTATGACTCATAGTCTCACTCTCACGAGATCTCCTCAGTGAGGAGATTACTGCGCGCTGCATAAGTTCTACAGTGAAAGCAGGCAGCTAACAGCATAACATTTACTGACATTTGATGAATGCAGGCGGGCCCCCAGGTGACCAAGGCCCCTGGGTTGTAGCCCCTTTAGCCCTATTGTTAATCCGGCTCTGATAGTGTGTGTGTATGTGTGTGTGGCCCCTCATGTTGCTATAGTGTGTGTATGTGTGGCCCCACATGTTGCTATAGTGTGTGTGTGTGTGTGTGTGTGTGTGTGTGTGTGTGTGTGTGTGTGTGTGTGTGTGTGGCCCCATATGTTGCTATAGTGTGTGTGTGGCCATGTTAATATAGTTTGTGTGGCCTCATGTTAATATAGTGTGTGTGTGCGACCCCATGTTAATATAGTATGTGTGGCCTCTTGTTAATATAGTGTGTGTTTGTAGACCCATGTGAATCTAGTGTGAGCCATGTTAATATAGTGTGTCTGTGTGGCCCCATGCTAATATAACGTGTATGTGTGGCCCCATGTTAATATTAGAGATGCTCAGGCTCGGTTCCTCGGAAACTGAACACACCCAAACTTAGGAGATCCGAGTACTGAGCTGAGTCGGCTCGGTACTTTCCCACTTTTTCGGAATCAAAAACGAGGCAAAATGTCATTGTGACGTTGACATCTCAGATCTCGCAAGTTATGGAATCTATAAATACCGCCCTCCACGGTGATCTAGCGCCATTTGAGAGAGGGACACAGGAGGTGTAGCAACGACTGTAGAACAGTTGGGCAGGCAAATAGATAGAATTGAAAGAGGAGGGGGTAGCAGTGTTAAAGAAAGTAATCAGTGACATTCAGGAGAGCTCCATAGCTCCAGTGTTAAATCTCACTTGAGAAAAATACAAATAATAGTGCTTACAGGATTGATGTAATTCTGCAGTCCAATTTTACTGTGTTATATAGGTAACACACAGAAAGGAGAGCTCCAATGTTAAATCTCATTGCAGAAGAATACAAATAATAGTGCTTACAGGGTTTATTTTAATTCTACACTGTATATAGGTAACACAGAGAAAGGAGAGCTCCATTGGTCATTCTCATTGCAGAAATACAACTACTAGTCCTTGCAGGCTTTTCTTCTAAATTTGCACAAAAAAGTGTATGGTGTTATATACACCTATACACCTAAAGAGAAGAGCTCCATTGCTCCATTGCTAATTGTCATTGCTGAAATACAAAAACTAGGCCTTGCATGCTTTTCTTCTGACTTTTCTTTTCTGCCGCTGCTGTGGGCCCATGTGTCCTAGATATGGTAGGAACTGCCATGTGTTTGAGTCAATGATCTGTCGCTTAGCATCCAGCCAGGTCGCTGCAGTATTTGTCCAAAAGTGTATAAAAATAATATTGTGACCTGTGAGGTGGTCAAAATTGACTGCAAATGACTTGAAATTAGTGTTATTGAGGTTAATAATAATGTAGGATCAAAAAAGAGCAAAATTATGTGATTTTAGCATATTTTAGCAATTTAAAAAAAAAATAAAAAAATACAAAACCAAAACACACGAGGGTGGTTTTGCCAAAACCAAAACCAAAACATGAAGCTAATCCAGATCCAAAACCAAAACCACTTCACAGGGGTCAGTGAGCATCTTTAGTTGATATAGTGTGTGTTTGGCCATGATCATATAGTGTGCGTTTGTGTGTTTGGCCATGTTCATATGGTGTGTGTGTGTGTGTTTGGCCATGTTCATAAAGTGTGTGTGCAGTATTTTAAATATAGTGTGTGTGTGTGCGTGCACAGTATTTTAACATAGTGTGCGTGCGTACAATATTTTAAGATAGCGTGTGTGTGTCTGCTCGCGCAGTAAGTTAATATAATATGTGAGGGAAAGGAGGATCCTAATATAGTGTGGGAAGTAGGCTATTTAATAGTGGAGTGTAGGTGGGGGCTAATTATTTAAGGTGAGGTGAAGGAACCTTTAATTTAATGCTGGGATGGTTTAGGGCTATCAATTGAATATGGGGCTGATTTTGGGGAGAAGGGCTATTTATTAAATGTGAATATGAATTATTTATTGCTGTGGATGGTTGTGGAAAATGGCTATATTTATTAAACATTAATGCTATTTAATTTATTGCTGGGACTGTTTGGAGGGAGGGAAATATATTTTGAGTAAATCAGAATACTGTTAATTTAATGTTGGGGATGGTTGGAGGGAAATAGGTCTACTTATTATTTGTGAATATTATTATTGGGGGGACTGGAGAGAGGCCTAATTATAAAATGTGAGTGCTTTTTTAACACTGGGGCTGTTTGGAGTTTTCTAAATCTCATGTACCCATTTTTTTTTCAAAATAGGGCATCCAATATTCCAGGATCAAGACAAGAAGGAACTGAGCTAAAGAAACCAGCTTCTACAAGTTGTGAAAGTGACGAAGACAGGTAGGAGAGAATAGGACAGTCTGCCAACTGTCCTGAATCTGGTGGGGCAGTCCTGAATTTGGGTGATTGTCTCACTTAGTCAGGATTTGGTCCGACTGCAAGGACAGTTGGGAGGTATGTCCCGCTTCACAACGTACTGCTTGTGAAGGCAGAGCTGTGTGCTTATAACAGTAGTGCCTGTGTATTTGTCTAAAATGATAACCATGGTACATAATAGGAGTCCTGGGGGTAAATGTATTAAGCTGAGAGAGTTTTCCGGCGGGTTTGAAAAGTGGAGATGTTGCCTATAGCAACCAATCAGATTCTAGCTATCATTTTGTAGAATGTACTAAATAAATGATAGTTAGAATCTGATTGGTTTTTTGAACCTGCCGGAAAACTCTCAGCTTGATACATTTACCCCTGCTGTCTTAAATACCCTGGGCCCCCTCAGCCTTAATCCAGCTCTGGTTAGGGGAATGGAACTGATGCTCCCAGTACCCGTACATGACACAGACACAGACAGCAGAGCAAGCCGAGGATCTCTATCTCTATCTCTAGGTATCACAAGATTATTATGTATGTATCAATGCCCCATGTTGGCAACACCCACAACACAATGTGGCACATAGTTTCTGTCCTGCTGGAACTGAGGTGGACCTGTGTACTTTAAATGCCAGGGCTAATTTTTAGTCCCAGTCCGGCCCTGGTACCCAGCCTAACACATGGAGACAAAGTCTGGTTTCTACCAAGAATAGGTGTACAGAGACCATTAAGCCAAACGCATTTAAAATAATGTGTTTGTGGCCAGCATGTACTTACCACTTCAGGGTTCAATCTTCAGAGCGAATAGCCAATAGGAAGCAGTGGGAGTGCTGACACGTTTCTTATTAGCAGTTGTAGCAGAGTGCAACTTCCTCATTTTCATGGATCTGGATACCTGGCTAGTCAGCTTCTGCATGCAGGCTTAGTATACTAGGATACAGGAATAATTAAGCCCTTTCTTTATCCTGTTTTTCCTTATTTTATTTGTGTAGTTTTATCTTAATTCCCAGTTTTCTCTTCCATAATCATATTTTGATTTTTCTCATTTCCAGCTATTCTTGCTTTTATTCCCCTATCTCATTCCCGTTGCCCCCCCTAACCCTCTTCTCTCTAACCTCCCCTTTTTCATTCCTTCTCCCCTTTTTCGTTTTCTCCCCCCTTTCCTGCTTTCTTTCTTCTAGGCAGCCATCCCGCACCCTAGCAGGATCCGGTCTGCCCTCGCCCGCCTAACCGAGGCTGCCCTGGCTATCAATTTTGGCTCCCTCCCTCTCCTGGGGTCCCCTTTAGCCAGCGCCAACACTGCGGTTTTCCCGGCTCCTCCCTCCAGTGCCTTGGCCCTAGGTCCATCGCAAGGCAACAGGGCTCGCTCTAGCCGGAAATCACTTGGCTCGGGGATGCCGAGCCACTACTTCTGGACCTGCGCGCCTGGGTGGTGGGTCGGGGGGTCAATGTTAGGCGGCATGTGAACAGGACGTTGGACAGGGGATCCCATTCCTCTGCTTGTGCCCCCAATTTGTCTTCTGGTCCCCCAGTCAGTGACAGCAGCAACGACTCCTCTCTCAGGGGTGTCACAGGCTGCCCACCTCTGACCCTGCTCAGCCTCCTGCATATTGGGGTTTAGGTCCCATCATATTTGACCCCCTCTGCTTCTCACTTATTTTATGTTGGGGCCCCCCTCCCCTTCTCTGACTTCGCTCCTTTTCTCTGGTATCTCCCCTTCCTAGGTCATGTCTGGGGCATCAGAACATGTAGGGTCACAGATAGTTTCTCAGACGGTCAAGTGGAATTTCGATCACAACAACTTTCGACCCCCTCCTACACAACTAGGCCCGGGAATAACAATTCTGACAGGGCAGAGGCCTGGCCTTTCCCACCCGCGGATCTACAGTAGCAAATGACAGGTCGCGCAACACCAACATCTTTATTACCGTATCCCCCTACAGGAAAAAAGGTTGGTGCCTCAGGAGGTGCGTTCATGGGTGGCTCCATACCGTTCCCCCTCAGGACAATACTTTTGCATATCCATGCAATATCCAATATCCAAAATGCATATCCAAGACCGGTTTTGCCCATTCCGCCTGCGTATCCTTTTATGGGAAGGCAGTTTTTTCCTCCTCAGTCACAATACGTTAGGGACAATAGTTGTCATCCTGTAATTGTTTTTTTACCCATCTTTCAATTATGCCCTCCAATGCATAGTTCCCAGATGCCATACCTCCCAATAAGAGCACTCAAGTTGTACCTCTCACAAGTACTAATAGCTCTTTTCATGCAGTACTACAGGTCCCTCTGTTGCAGCAACAATCTCTGATGAGTGAGAGTGTTCATGTAGCTACGTATCAACTTGGTGACCCGGCTCAACCATACACAGGGAATCTGGGCATGGCTGGTGAGTATGATGGTTCCAGCATTCCCAGCACACACATTCATAGTCCTCCTATCGCCATGACTAGTAATGAGTCATCAGTTTCAACAGATCAGGGTCATTGCAAACTAATTAAAATTTTGAACACTTATTTCTGGGGTCATAAAGAGAAAAGAAGGCCCTTGATAGAGCATTCCCATCCCATGCTGTCATGGGGGGCCATTGGTGAGATGCGAGAACATCGTTCTGCTGATCGGTATGCAACCTAGTGTCAGGGATTATATTAAACAGGGTTTCTATGTAGATATGTTCAATCTCACTGTGTAAGCTAAAAAGGATTTAAAGAAGGCATGTGTGTGAATGGTGGGGTTGGTGAGGAAGCATATGGAAATTTTTCAAATTGATTGTACTGTATGTTCTCAGAATGTTACTTGTAAACAAGACCTAGCGCCATCACAGATGTGTGGAAATACTTGCATGTGATAAATGAGATGTATATGTGTGATCATCCAGGGACCTGGCACACGTATAGTAAGCAATTTAGGGAGAAAGTTTACGGCCAACCTTTCATCCCGTTGGATTTCAAGGACGTAGAAATTTGGATGAAGCTGAATTGGGCTCAAATAAACCGAGGGTATAGACTGCCCTCAGAAAGGTTTGCTGCAATGGGGAGACAAAGTGCTCCCCAGTGGTCAAAAAATAGATGTTTTGCCTTCAACAACTCATCTTGTAGTAGAAGAGATTCATACAAATACAGGTACACCTGTTCAAACTGATGTGGCACACATCCCATCAGAGATTGCCCACAGAAAAGCACGGACCACAGCACAAGTCGAGCCGTGCCGGGTGGTGTTGGCAAAGGCAAAATTCCCCATTTCATTAACGACCCTATGCAAGTCGCTATCCCTTTACCCCAATCCATCTAGGGCCTCCTTCCTTCTCGAGGGTTTTCAGGTCGGTTTCCGCCTTCCCATAAATGGTGGGGTGGTGGCAGCCGCCAGGAAAAACCTTCGATCTACAGATTTACATCTGGACATCCTGATGGAAAAGGTCCAAAAGGAGATAGGCCTGGGACGCATGCTGGGACCATATTCATCTCCACCCATACCTAATTTAGTCATTTCCCCAGTCAGTATAGTACCTAAGAAAACATCCGACAAATATCGCTTGATACAGAACTTATCACGCCCCGTGGGAAAATTGGTAAATGACGCCATTTATCCCCAGATCGTTCAGTGACATACCAATCTTTTGAGGATGCGTTGGCATTAGTAAGAGAATATGTAAAGGAAGCCCAGGTGGAAAAATTAGATAAAGAATCTGCCTTTCGTCTCCTTCCCCTTCACCCCGAGTCATTCAAATTCAAGGGATTTAAAATAGATGGGGCTATTACATAGACTGGTGTCTTCAAATGGGCTGTTCAGTCTCATGTTCATATTTTAAGGTTTTTAGTTAGTTTCTCCATTGGTGCGTGCAAGTGGGAACAGGTGATCACGGGACAGCGCACTATTTAGATGATTTCCTTTTCGTGGGTCTGCACAATTCTTCTCTTTGCGCTGACACCCTTTATGCTGCTCAAGCACTTTACCGGATCATGGGCATTCCAGTTACCCAGGATAAAACTGAGGGCCCCGCCACATACCTGTCTTTTTTGGGCATTGAAATCGACACAATAGTGGGTTGTTTTCATTTACCCCTGGAAAAAAGTAAAAAGTTGGAATCTCTGATAATGGAAACGCTCTCTTCCCCTTCTAGCACGTTCAACTAAAATTCAATCTCTCCTAGGCTCTTTTAATTTTTCATGTGTGTTTATCCCTATGGGGTGCGTGTTTTGTAGGAAACTCACACCCCATAGGGGTGAGCCACGACAGGTTTTAGTAGTCATCATTAGTGGATTCATTTGAGTGAGCAACTAAAAGGGGATTTGCGTATTTGGAGGAGTTGTCTTTTGCACTTTAACGGGATTCAAATATGGCCCACCCAACCAATTTCTAGTGTCACTTTGGCACACGGACACCTCTGGGGCCAAATGCTTTGGGGCTTTTTTTTAAGGGAAGTGGTGTGCTGCCCCTTGGCCTCATTCATGGCAGGTTTATGGCTTGACACGGAACTTGCTGACTCTAGAATTGTTACCTATAGTAGTAGCATTGGAATTGTGGGTTTCTTGTTTACGCGCTAGGAGCGTGGTATTTTGGTGAAGACAATCTTCGTGTTTTCAGGCTATTAATCGACAGAGCGTCTCCTCATGGCCAGTGATTAATCTAATGCGGGTTCTGGTTTTGAAATGCCCCACGTTCCTGGCGAGCTTGCGGATGCTCTTTCTCATTTTAATTGGCGGCGCTTCAGAACCCTGGCTCCACACACTCGTCTGACAGGCTTAAATTGTCCCCCTTATGTTTGGCAGATGGCCGAGTCAGGATAAGGTGATTTGCAGAGGCGTTGCTGGCCCCAGCTACTAGAAAGATTTATCATTTGATGTGGCAGCGTTGGTTGGGTTATCAAGCATCAGTAAACAGTGAATCCTTAGGTCAGATAGCCTCTATGTCAGATTTTATGTGGGAACGATATAATGAGGGGATGTCAAAATCAAATATGGCTTCCATGTTAGCTGGCGTTTTGTTTATGTCCAAGATTAATAATACACAAGATCCCACCAAGTCCTTCATTATCTTCAAAGCGCTAAAGGGATGGGCTAGAATGCACCCAACTATAAAGGATAAATGCCGTCCCATAGACCAACTGACATTGTCTAGACTGATTACAGCCCTGGGCGAGATTACCGTAGACCCTTATGGGTCATTAGCTTTTCACTGTGCTTTTAGAGTTAGTGAACTGGTCTCACACTCCAGAACATCTACAGATACAGCTTTGCTATTTAAATACATAGTGGTTTAGCCTACACTTATTCATTGTAAGATAAGAATATCTAAGACAGATCATGCTGGCAGGGCTCATTGGTTAACTCTGACGGCACAAGCAGACAAGGTGATATGTCCAGTTCTACTGTACACTAACTTTGCTGATTCTCTCCCTCAATGTGAAAATTTGTGGTTAATACACGCGGAATATGTATAGTTTATCAATGTGTATTGATTTTCCCAATAGACTAAAAGTTTGCCCCTTCCCAACAGGTTTTTTAAGCAAAGCAAAAAATCATCCAAATACCCATCTTTTTCCAATACAGGGAAATTCTCTGGACAGGGTCTGCTGATACCAGCCTCTCTGACTCTTGGCTGGCGTTGGAGCTTTGTAAGCTCCAGCTGGTATCTCCTCTCTGCCTCTCGCTCTGCAGCTTTCCTTTCTGCCTGGCGCTCTGCCTGACACTCCGCCGCCTCCATAGCAGCACGTCTTTCCGCCACCTGGCACTCTGCAGCTTACTTCTCCTGGAACTGTTGTTTAAGTTGCATTTTGGTTGCAATGTCCGTTGAGTCCAAAAATTTTAGGGCAGTTTGCAAATAAATGTCCATAGCAGTGTCCGCACTTGAACTACAGGAATTATCAGAAAGTAACAGTCCACGGTTTTGAACTATATCCACAGTCAGGTCTGCTTCTGAATCCTGGCTGTGACCTTCCTGGTTCACATCTCCGACTTGGCGCTGATCTCTCTGCACAAGGGCTTCAATCAATTGCTCCTTGCTTTTGCCACTAGTGGGAATTCCTCCCTCCTCACATTGTGCTATCAGCGCCTGCCTTTGTCATGTGTTTATATGGCGCAGCCATTGCCTCCGTTACGTTACAAAAAAAAAGATAGGAAAGAAAATCAGAGAGAAAGGAAGGGAACTGCTTTGCACGTATGTCTTCAAAAATAATAATAATAAACCCTGGGTTTTGTCCTTGTAAAACTAGTGTATTCCTCACAAGGTTACAGTCAGTTTATAAGTACAAGGGTTAATTGCATAAACCATGCACTTAATACTTAATTAAATAATTCCACTGCAATGCCACCAATTTGTCATGAACATACTCCCAACTGCCATGACTTTGGGGTGTTTGCTGTATGAGGTTACACACGATTCCAGCCCGCAGTCTCTGTCTACCTATCACACAGGTTATAGACCTACTGAATCGGCCCCACACCGGGCACTCACACCTCATCACACTTCAGGTTTGCCACCACCTATTGAATACAGGCAATAGGACCCCAATATACTTTCATACACTGGTACACAAGGCTTCTGGCTACCGACAGGCTAGCAAGGCCCAAACCAGCAAACAAAGGGTTAACTCTTCACACCTCCAGACTGTTACACAAATGTAAATGCAAGCACACACTGGGCTTGTTAGTCAAATGTATTAACAAATCACACACCGACATTCAAAGGGTTAACTTGGTCGAGCTCTATTCCTCTTAACAGGCTAATGGATTTGTTAGAGTATCAAGGACGCAACTTATTAATTTTATAGATTTAATATACAAAGGTACAGGGCATTCAAATATGAAAAAAAAACTAATAAACAATTAACCCCTGTTATTTTAAACTGCTTTGCTTGTGTATGTTATATACACAAGCAAAGCAGTTTAAAATAACAGGGGTTACATTCAGAGTATAAGTTACATGAGCTGTATAATCTGTGTCATGGGAAATTGGCTAGGAAGATGGACAGTTTATCAGTGTGGATTGATTTTCCCAAAAGACTGACAATTTGTCCCTTCCCAACACAGGTTTTTTAGGCAAAATGAATTGGGACGGTCTTCACAGGGGCGCTGCTAATAGGGATGTCCCTTTGGGTGTCACTTTAGTTTGTTCACAAATATTCCCAAAGTTTTGACCTCTGGGTAATTCTTCACAGATATATCCCAGAGGCATAGCTCCCCCTCAATAAACCAGTGCTGGGTGGTTTGCAGATTATGGCAGCAGTAAGGAGGGTCAGTTAAAGTAGCAGCAGCTCAGATTCCTGATGTTCGTTGGAATATGGGACCTTCTCCGCCTCCTTTATGTGGCTATGCCCTCTAGTATGGAGGGTCAGTGTTTACAGTAGCAGCAGTTTAGATTTGCTGAGTTAATATAGATTGCCTTATTCTGCTTTGTCCAAGTTTTCCTCTATAAAGGAGGGTTTATTAAGAGTGGCAGTAGATTAGATTCCTGCTGTGTTGAAATAGATGGGCCTCAGGCTCCTTTGCGCTGATAATCCCCTCTGGTAAGAAAGTTTTCTTCTGTTTATTATAAGTGGCAATAGTTTTGATGCCTGCTCTTTTTCTCTGCACGTTGATAAAGATATATTCCATAACAAAAAACCTTATGGTTTAACATGTCCGATTAAGGTTCCTTACACACCATCTAAAGCATAAGAAAGATATTGGAACTCTAGAGTTCTAACTCCAAAAAGCAATGAAATTACAACAATTAAGGCACAAGCCTTAATGGACATGTTCCTTGTGCAATACAGACATGGTATGCCATCACATCCTGTGGTTAGCTGCAGATTCAGCACTATTATGGAGTGAGATTGCTGTCACTCACAAAATGTTGGAGCTGCTAATTCACAGATTTGTGTGTTCACTGGAATACACACATACAGTACTATTACATTTTCTTAGTTAAGCTTTATCTCACTCGATGAAAGTGCTGAATCTGCAGCTAACCACAGGATGTGATGGCATACCATGTCTGTATTGCACAAGGAACATGTCCATTAAGGCTTCTGCGTTAATTGTCGTAATTTCATTGCTTTTTGGAGTTTGAATTCTAGAGTTCCAATATCTTTCTTACGCTTTAGATGGTGTGTAAGGAACCTTAATCGGACATGTTAAACCGTAAGGTTTTTTTCTATGGAATTTCATTGTTTTTTGTAAAGTGAAAATATTTATCATTTCAAGTTTATGAACCTAGAATTTCACGGCAGTCAAGAACCACTTGGCGCATATAGTTTCCACTATTTTTCTTAATCCCTAATAACCAAACATATTTATATTGGTCTATTATATTAGCCTCTATCACCTCTGTTAGATGCCTATTCTACCTATCCCCTGCTGTTTTGATAAAGTAATTTTCCTCATGGTTTTCTCTAAACCTAATATCCTCCATTTCCAGTGCATGTCTTTTTCTCACTCATACCCCACTGCCCACTAGCTTTGTGATCGCATGCACACATGCCACCAACAAGTACACCAGCTTTTTTCTCCTGTGTACAAGTCTCTCACATAACATCCCATTCTCACCAGCTTTTTTTTCACATGTAACCACCCTGCGCACCAGCTTTATTTTCACTTGTCACCTCCTTTGCAACATTTCTTTCAAATATCGCACCCTTCGCACCAACATTTCTTTCAAATGTCACCCTCTGTGCACCAGCTTTTCTTTGCATGTCACTCCTGCGCACTAAAACATATCACCCACTTTTCCCTCACATCACATGGTACGATTTTTTCTCATGTCACCCCTGCACAACAGATTTTCACACATGACACCCCTATGTGCATCAACTTTTTTCTCACATCGCACCCTGTACACCACGTTTTTTCCTATGTCAACCTCTGCGCACCAGCTTTTTTTTAACATGTCCCCCCCTCTTTCCTCCAGATTTTCTCACACGCCATCATCCCTATGCACAGGTATTACAATCACATGCCAACCCCTGCACACCAGCGCTACAGTCACATGCAACCCCCCTGACCACCAGCTTTTCTTTCACGTCACCCCATGCGCACCAGCTTTTCTTTCACATATCACCCCCTGCCCACCAGCTTTTCCAGCCACTGAAGATTCAGAGGCTGGATATACTATATTATATATGTATATATCTCTCCCCCCCTCTCTCTCTCCCTCTGTATGTATACATATATATATATATATATATATATATAAGAATAAAATTCAATAACATACCATATTATAAACAACCCATATAATAGTTTCACCTTCCCCTGCACACCAACTTTTCTTAAACATATCAAGCACTGTGCACATACATTTCCCATGTCACATGTCATGCCCTACGCAACAGCTTTTCCCCACATGTCATGCCCATTGCAACAGCTTTTCCCACATGTCACGCTCTGTGCAACAACTTTTCCCACGCGTCACGCCCTGCTCACAAGCATTTCTCACACATCACCACCTATGCAACAGCATTTTTCACACGACACCACCTACGCAACAGCTTTTCACACACATCCTTCGCTGCACACCAGTATTTCTCTCAGGTTATCCCCTGTGCACAAGCTTTTCATTCACTTGTCACCCCTTGCACCAGCTTTTCTTTCACTTTTCACCTCTTGCATCAGCTTTTCTTTCACTTGTCACCCCTTGCACCAGCTTTTCTCAAACATGCTCTGCACTGTCCACTTTCTTAACCCCGGGATAGACCAAGAACCTCATCACATTTTCCCAGATTTTTTATTATTCCCTGGTGCCCAGTCTACCCTTGATCAGATCTCATCACTCAGCTTCCAGCCTGTTTTGAACCCCTGGTCATATCCCTCACTTCATTACTTCCAGGACCCCAGTCTGCCCACACAACATTCGGGCCAGGATCTCTCTAACAAACCCTTTTTCCTCATCTGCTGAGAGACATATCCCCTCTGCTGCTCAGTTTGCTTCAGTCACATTTCCCCGGCTGCTTTTCACCATTTCCGGCCACACTCACCCTTCAGCAGGTAACTAATCAGACTGTCCCCATTCCACCCTCCATCTGCAATATTTCCTGACCAGAGCCAAGCAGTAACTCATTGTACCATTGACTGCAGGTCACTGTTCGGGGTAGCTGGGTACCACCTATTTTATATATATAAAGAGAGAGAGAGACAGAGATGATGATGAGCTCAGAGATTAAAATCTCTATGTGAGAGAAATCAACTATGTTTTTTCTCTGAAGTGAAACCACTCTGAGAGCACCCAGCACACACCTCTATCTGACGTGCGCAATGCTTTGAAATGGGACATACTTTACCAAATTGTAAAAAAACTAAACAGTTCTCAAAAATGTCACACCTAAAAGGCACTCCACTGTCATTATAGCTTTCTAATAAAACAAACCTCTAGGGGCATATTTACTAAGCTACGGGTTTGAAAAAGTGGAGATGTTGCCTGTAGCAACCAATCAGATTCTAGCTTTCATTTATTTAGTGCATTCTACAAAATGACAGCTATAATCTGGTTGGTTGCTATAGGCAACATCTCCACTTTTCTAAACCCACAGTTTAGTAAATATACTCCAAGAGGTTTGTTTTATTAGAAAGCTATAGTGACAGTGGAGTGCCTTTTAGGAGTCTTAAAAACGCCCTGTACACTGAATTATGTTCTCCTCCCAGAAAAAAAAAAACTGTGACTTTTTGCAAAACAGGAAGTTGAAAAAAATGACAGCTAGACAGGGAGATTTTCAAATTTAGATTATTCCTAATTTTTCTTTTTTAATTGTTTATTTCTGAAATTTGACATGCAGCACCCAGAGGCGGTTCTCCATTGGCATGCCAAATTTCAGCATAATAACTATAACACTATTTAAAACGCAGTCCCTCAAACACCATGCCCCCCTTTCACAAAATTAACATGGCGGAATGCGATTTATTAGACTCAACCTTATTAAAAGGGACAGAGAAAGCAGGATACCTGACAAGCTCCTGATAATGATCTAGGGTAATAGAAGGTTACATCAGATTCCGCACTGTAACCAAGTGTTAGAATGAAGGAGTCTGTGCTCCAACAGGTGACTGGATTATCCATCTATACCAGTTTTCCTGCAACATCTAGTAAATGCATTGTTGTATATATCAGGGTTCTCATTGTACCCAATGCAGAGGGCACATCAGAGCTATGTTGTATCTCATCTGCCTGTTGATATAAATACAAAAGTACCAGATAGAAAATACAATTCATTTAGTTAAAATTGCAGGAGAGTATATACAAATCATTACAAAATTTAACTTTTATCACCGGGCAGACTGATCTCCTGCACTGATATTTTTTATGCTGGCTGCAGTAGTCTTTAAGAAGGTGTCTCCAGCTGTGGTAAGTGACCCCCAGGGTACTTAAGCCTGATGGACTAAGAAAGGGTAGGCATGTGGTATATTCTACTCCACATTAATAGATGGCAAACATTCATAATTGTGAAGGTAGAGTAACTGTATCCTTAACCGATTATCGTCCAATCAGTGCACTGGACTGAAGCATGCATTACAAATGAGTATATATACAGGCCCGGCACTACTATTAGGCAGCGTTACGCAGCTGCCTAGGGCACCAGGCTCTGGGGGGTGCCACTGAAATTGTGCACATCTATAAAGCTGATCCATGGCGGGGGTGGGGTAATTGATCACCGCCGCCCCCCCTAATGCTGGGACATACTATCTCCTGTCCCTCACTGACTGTCAGGAGTGACGCCATCATCACGTCCTGACAGTCAGTGAGGCGCTCACCAGAGAGGAGCAGAGTATGGAGAAAACTCCATGGTAAGTACAGAAGTGTGTGTGAGTGTGTGTGAGTGAGTGTGTGAGAGTGTGTGTGAGTGTGTAAGTTGGGGGGCGAGAGAGAGGACATAGGTGCTGCAGGGGGGGAGTGAAGACATGGGTGCTGGAGGGGGGGAGAGAGGGCATGGGTGCCGGAAGGGGGGGAGTGAGAACATGAGTGCTGCAGGGAGGGAGATAGAACATGTATGCTGCAGGGGGGGAGAGAGGACATGGGTATTGCATGGGGGGGAGAGGACATGGGTGCTGCAGGGGGTTTGAGAGGACATGGGTGCTGCAGGGGGGAAGAGAGGACATGGGAGCTGCAGGGGGGGAGAGAGGACATGGGTGCTTCAGGGGGGAGTGAGGACAAGGTTGCAGGAGGGGGGGAGAGAGGACATGGGTGCTGCAGGGGAGAGAGAGGACATGGGTGCCGCAGGGGTGGAGAGAGGCCATGGGTGCTGCAGCGGGGGAGAGAGGACATGGGTTCTGCAAGGGGGGAGAAAGGACATGGATGCTGCAGGGGAGGAGTGAGGGCATGGGTGCTACGGGGGGGAGAGAGGACATGGGCGCTGCAGGGGGGGAAAGTACATAGGTGCTGCGGGGCAGGAGGACATGGGTGCTGCAGGGGGGGACATGGGTGCTGCAGGGTAAGAGATGGTAGAAGGAGGGGAATGGGGATAGTCTCCAGCACTAGACAATCTATGTGTTAGAGGCACTTGGTGAGGGGGTGGTTGGGTAGGAGGTGATAGTAGGGGTGATGAGGGGTAATGGGGGTAGAAGGAGGGGGTGGGGGTAGTCATGGTGTGTGAGCCCCTCTGTGGTGTATGAGGTGTAGCTGGTCTGGGTATTATGTATCTCACAGCTCTGCCATTATCATAACCAGCTCTGCTATTACTAACAGCCTTCTTCTGACTGTAGCATGGAGCACAATGAGGATTATGTAGCAGCTGATGTGAAAGCTCACGCCGCATATATGAAGTCCTGATTGCCGGGAGGCTGCACATAAACATGGGGTAACTCTACGGGGGTAATTCCCGCTTTGTTATATATAATTATAGGGAGACATTACCTCCACCTTGTACAGGGTCCAGATGTCGCGTCCAAGTTCTAACTGGCGTCTGAGAGATCATGTGGCCACGCCCCCTGTGCTGTGTAAGTTGATGCTGTCAGGGGCGGAGATATTTCTATAAGAAATATAGTGTATCTGGGGGACTACGGGAAAATGTCCGTTGCTGTCCTGCACTGAGGACAATACAGTAATAGAGAATACTGGTTAAGTAAGTGGAAATGGGTGAGGGGGGGAAGTTTCTGCTACTGTTTTGTATTGACTCCGATGCGCAATGAGCTTAGCTCATTGCGCTAGGCCATTGCGCTAGGTCTAATTATAGTACTAGGGGATTTACCCACAAGAGTGGGTAAATACTTGCGTATCGGAGCTTCTACTAGGTAGAAGCTGTTTGCGGCGCTCCTGATTTTTTTTTTCTTCAATCAAGAAAGAAGAATAGGGCCCCCCTGGCTGAAGACAAGAAGACTTCAAGCAACAAGGGGACCCCTCCTGGCCAAGAAGAACAGAAAAGATTTCAAGCCGGACTTTCGAAATTACAAATTTATTTTGGACTTTTACAAGCCGGACTTTGGATACAAAATTATTTGGGACTTGGTTACAGCCATTTTTGGATTAAAAGCTGAAAACGAGAGTTGAAAACTTCAGTGGTGAGTATCAGGGTATTTATTATTTTTAATGAAAAATATATGGTATCAATGAGGGTGTTTACTGTCTTTATTGTGGGTTTATTATTTTTATTAAATGGATGTGGTTTTAATGAGGGTGTTGTGATTTTGTAAACATTTCTTTTGTGGAATTACAGGTCCCAGCCAGTCGTGAGTGTCAGGGCATGTTGGCACTTGTGGTTCTCCAAGTTCCAACATGCCCTGGCTGCCATGGGTATTCTGGTGCTTGTAGTTATATAAGTAGCAGCATGCCCACACTATTTATGGCACCCTGGCTGGCTGAGACTTGTAGTTCCACAAACCAAAATGGCGTCTGTTTCTTTTTTTAACCATAATCACCGTTTATTACTCTACACACACCGCCCAGGGGTGTAGGAAGAGCCCTAGTGCTATTAGCACTGGGCTGGGTGTACCTAGAGGGGGGGCCCGCTAATTTTTTTCAGTTGACCCCACTCCCTAGGGCATCCAGCTGAACAGCCTGGGGTTTGTCATTATGGCAGGGGGACCCTTGCTGCGTGTTCCCCTGCTATAGTGCCACCAACCCCGGCTGGTTTGCCTAGTGCTGGTTCCATGAAAATCGGGAGGACCCCACGCAAATTTTTTCCCTGATTTTCACAGAACCAGCAGTAGACTGGCAGCACTAGGATTAAGCATGAATAGAGGGGGGACCCCACGCTTTTTTTCCACTGAGGGGGCGGGAAGTTCAAACGGGCTTTGTAACAGAGCACTGGCACCGCTCTGAGAGATTATTAAACTGTGAAATGAGAGCGGTGCCAGGGCTAATACTAGTATAATGTGCCCCCCCTCTGTCCCAAAACACCAACCAACCCCCCTGTACCCAATAAAGATGGCTAAATTCTCCTGCTCACAGAAGAAAATTTCTTAGCGAGAGGGTCAGTCAGCCATATTTATACTCTCAAGTGAGGCCACACCTCTATCTGACATGCGCAACGTTATGAAATCCCCTATCTTTAAAATGGGGCATATTTTACCAAATTGTAAAAAAACTGTAACTTTGTCAAAATTGTGATCCCTCAAAGGCACTCCTCAGCCCTAATAGATTTCTAACAAAACTTACCGTATGTCTTTAAAGTGCCTTTACACGAGTTACGCCCTCCCAAAAACCCCAGAAAAACTGCGACTTTTGCAAAACAGGAAGTGGAAAAAAACTGCGAAATTTTCTGAAATTTGGCATGCGGCACCTGTGGTCAGTTCTCCATTCGCATGCCAAATTTCAGCTTAATAGCTTTAATACTTTTTAAAATGTAGACCCTAAAACACCATGCCCCCCCTCCCAAAGATTTTCAATGGCAGAATGTAATGTTTCAGATGTAACCTTAATATAAGGGCACAACTGTGCCCTTAAAATATCTTTTTTCCTAGGTTCAGCCGACAAAAAGATGCAAATATGGTTCATAGGTTATTTTTTCATATTTTGGGCATCAAAGCATAGCTTGGCACATAATTGGTCACGTTTTCCCCATCCAGTTGTGTAAGTTGGAGAAAATAATAAATAAAAACAAATATGTCACATTCTATTTTCCAACAGGACTCCATCGCAGCTATCGCCACCACCGCAACAATGAAGAAGGGCCACAATGAGGAGGAGGTGGTCCAACAGGAGGCGGCTGTGGTTGGTCCAGGAGGAGGTGTCCGCGGCAACTGATGATGTTGACCTGCCCCAGGAGGAGGAGGCAGCAGTGGTTCTGGAAGATGATAACATTTCCATCTCCCCAGACCTGATCCGGAACCCGCCTGAACTATCTGAACAGCCAAGGGTGCTGGTGGAAGAAAGTAAGTACAGGATAAATGTAGTGCAGTGGAATTTTGACAATTTATTTTAAAACCAGAAAGACGAGAAACAGTTTTCCCTTCCCATTCACACTAGAGACCATCCTAAGTTCCCCCAATGGGGATCCTACTCCCACCATTTCTTGTCTTGTGTGCAGCTGGCTGTCTTGAAAATTGCAGCCTGGAGGGTTAGACTCTTCTTGGCAACATTTGCAAACAAAAACAAAAACAAAATTAGAGGCAAACACACACAATTATACTGTATACTTCTTATTACTACTGTGTTCAGCATAATACAAAACTCTGGTCCAGTTTTTTCGTAACATACCATTTGTGCACTATGCAAAATGCATACCCATATGTACACCCATAGACCTAGCATTTTACCACATCAATGTATTAAGAGTGCATTTACTAAATATTTGTATTTCTTTTTTGTAGCTGACGAGGAGTTGATGGGTCCAACAAGATCACAGAGTGAAAGGTTACTCCATGAATTACAGAAGCAAGAAAAAAAAGACAAAAATTATAAAAAACAAACACAAAAAAACCGCCCAAAAAATAAATATCTTAAAAAATTAATTAATAAGTTTTATTAAATTTTATATTGTTACTAAAAATGTTAATATTATTATTTGGAGATTAAAATTCTTTATTTAGTTAGAACAGCTGTGTGTGTGTTTTATTTGATTTATAAATGGGTGTTATGATTAATTTAATTAAAGCAGTGGGTTAAAAGGCGATGGGGGATGAGACCAGGCATGATATAATAGGGGCAAACCTCGTATTAATGCCAGGCTTAGTGGCAAAGTTTGACAATTGTATAAACAACAACCACCTATTCATGAGTGCCAGGACAATAGGCATGCTGACACTTTGGGATTCACAGAGACCATTGGTGGTATAGGTGAGCAAAGCAGTGTAACAAGGGGGAACACATATTTTAATGTTCATTACAACCTCCGCTACACAACCAATACCGTACTGTTTTGTATATAACAAACAAGGGTAGTTAGTTATACACAAATCAACGCTTGAGAGATACACCGATGATGTTCCTATGGCATGCGAAAGCATAGCGTTCGCTGCCGCAAGTAGAGCAGAAAAGTGCCTTGCGGACGAACATGGTAGTATTTGCTGACGTGCACGGCCGTGAGCACATACGGTAGGAACAGTTACACCCGAAGTCATTAAGTTGCATATGTAACAATCGTCTTCTTGTTGACTTCGGGCTTCACAATGGCCAGATCCGTGCACCATTTCACATATGTGCGCTGCGCTCAGTATGCATGCCTTAATGACTTAGGCCCATAGTGTGCCTATTGTAGAAAAAAGATAATTTAGTACACTTTATGGTTCTTAGTAGTTTACCAAAATAGATGTAACTCTTTCATTTGTTGTTTGTGGACATATTCAGTTCATGTTACAGCTTCTGAAAGAGTTGATTGGAGGAATTTGGGGAATAAATAAAGATTAATTGGTTCAGTGATTTTCTGGTGCGGTTATAACTGTTTGTGTATAAATAATCTTTACTGGTAGTTTAATAAAATTTTACAGATCCACTGACAGACTCCTCTCTGGCTGGGCACACCACCTCTTGTGGCTGACCACGCCCTTGCATTACCTCGGTAGGCCCTTCATGCCCCAGTCCGACACTGAACCCAATATCGCACATTTCTTTAGGCAAAGGGACATTTAAAGGTCATATCTAAAATGTTGTGTCTAACATTACCCTACCAGATGTTTGCCTAAGTGATTCCGAACTCTTAGAAGTACATGGTACCTTCGGTCAGTATATCTGACTGCCATTGGCAAGACGATGTCGAAGGCTACACATAAGGCCTATATCCTCACAGGTGTATTTGAATGACAGCCTATGGGACTGTGTGCCTACATAGTGATATTATTTGGGGAAAGCAGTTATTTCCTCTAGGTAGTCAGATTAGTTATGTATTCCTTACTTTATATAAGTTAGGTGGTGACTCCTTGGAACCTTAGAAGCTAAAAACACCTTTGTTGTAATGGGGGTAAAACAAATGCTATGAAACATTTGTCTGTAATGTAAATCATCTGTAAATGCTTTAATCCTGATAATGGTTCTTATTTTTTTTTTATTTATTTTCTGAAGGAACATCACAAGGCGCATTGGAGGCCATTGTGGAGGCAACAGACGTTCAGTCTGAGGAGGTCACCACCTTACAGACCATGGAAGAAGACACTGAAGTTGAGAAGTCTGTGCAGGCTGCACCCACACCCAGCCCACCAACTTCAACACCTACCCAACCTCGACCTGAACCTGTCCCCAATTTGGCAGCATTCATTCAACAGTTTAGCAAGGCGCAGGAGAAATTGGTGGCATTTCACCAGGACTCCCTGAGAGGTATTCAGCGTCAGCTGACAAAAGGATTTAGATTCTTGCGCAATATGAAAGATAACCAAAAAAGGATGTCTACCTCATTGGAATAAATAGATGCCAGCCTGGTACAATTAAACACAGGACTAAACAACCTAACTGAGGCTATGCGTTAACTCTCGGGAAATTTAGTCTCTGTTTGCGGCCAATTATTGGCAAGGCTGCTGGTGCCCTCATCATTTGTTGGCAGCACGGTCAGCACAACCTGAAGTCCGTCAACAGTGTGTGTTTGCAAATCTCACCTATAAAAAACTGTGTGTTTTATCTGGCGATGTTGAATTCAAACTCAGGCGAGTTT
Source organism: Mixophyes fleayi (assembly GCF_038048845.1). NCBI lineage: Eukaryota > Metazoa > Chordata > Amphibia > Anura > Limnodynastidae > Mixophyes > Mixophyes fleayi. The sequence continues at coordinate 112,778,903 of NC_134407.1, read as the reverse complement.
GCAAAATCACAGCTTCATACATTTGGCGATTTTTATAGCTAGATTGGCAAGATGCAGGGGCTGCAATTTCTAGCTATTTTGAAAGAAACACTTCTCTGGCGATTTTACATCAAAGTGCCATTTAATACATCCGCGAGTTTAAGCTCGCCGAGAAAATTGCTGGAAATGCAAAATCGTAGCTTGATACATTTACCCCTAGGACTTTGACAAAGAGCTAGTAGCCGTGAATCATGGATGCAATGTTAGTTGACCTGTCTAAAACCTCTCATTCGGTCTACCACTGTCTATTGTGTAAAATGATGGAGATGATTTATATAGCCCCAGGTTGTATGGTTTAAATCATATTTGAGTAAAAGAAAGCAGCAAGTAGTAATAAATTGTCAATTATCTGAAATAGATTGTATACTCAAAAGTGTCCCTAAAGGTTCATTACCTACCAAAATAAACAATGTGTAAATCAGGTTGTATGCAGATGATACAGTACTTTTAGCAATTTTTCAGCTAATTATAAATATGAAATGATGGTTTAAACTACAGATGGAATTTCATGTTCTACATCATTGGTTTTTGAGTTCTAAATAAGTGATGTGTGCAAAAAATTAAGTGTTTTTATAGAAAATAGAAAGGTTAAAAAAATAAATTAGAGATAGGGAATATTAATGAGAAACTGGAAAATGAACAATCATAGATCAATGTGAATATTTCGATGTAGAGATAGATTGCACTTTATTCTTCTAATTCCATATTAATAATACAATAATTTAAATTAACATGAAGATAGGAGCACTTTTTAGGTTATCTAGGATACTAATTATGCAAACTTGCAGGCTATCCCAGTTTAAATTAATATTGAACACTGTATTTTATGATGAATATACTTATTTCTAAAATGTTTAATAATGTTTTAGTTTGTTTTGTGTTTGAGGTTTTTGGGCCTGATTCATTAAGTTGCGAAACTGGCATTTTTTTGCGTATAATGCACACAATTTCTCTGGGCATGCCCAGATCCAGACCTTACTCCATAAAATGCAGCAGCATTCAATTCACCTTTAAACGCTAAGGACACAAACAGTCTAAGTTTTCAGGGAGGGAACAGGTGGGGAAGTGGCATATGCCCGTAGTCAAAGCACGGAAATGGTGTGCCAAGCGCCAGCGCATGCAGCAGCATTCGATTCAAGCTCTGGAAAAATCTAAGGTTCTTGATTTTCAGCCGTATTTCTTGCACAAGCTACAGGTCTAATCTAAGTGCCATTTACTAAAGATGACGACTGAGTACGTATATGTGGTGGTCGAGTACTGATGGGAAATCCCTCCCTTACCTTGTCTCCCAGATACGAGTCAGGTTCTTTTCTCTTTTGGATATCCGGTGATCAGGAGATAAATACTTAAATGAAAGGGACAAAGATTGGTCAAACAACTTGATTTTATTGAGAATGCGGTAAGGATAGTTTTGGTAAGCCACCGCGCCACTGACCCCTTCAGCTCAATAGTAATGACAAAATAATGCGTCTGATCAGCATAGAGCACAATAGCATTTAACATATAACATACACCTGGTGAGTATAAGGCAGAATAACGATAACATCTTCAATACACATTGTCTAATAAGGCACACTGGTAATCACAGTTACTACTTTCACGTTAACAATATCTGACTGGTGATGATGCAATAACCATCAATAATAACCCATCAAGACTCTTACAGTCACTACCGCGCCCACTAGAGGGCTACTTCTTAGTCAGGTGTTTGGGGTACCGTGCTATTCCCTATGGGTCAGGCGCCCCACTTTTAGCATCTACTGCTGAGTTAACTTGAATTGCAGCAGTACCACTAACACTGAATGTCACACCTTCAATATTAATAAATCAATTCTTAGGTAACTCACATAACATTAACATCATCTAAAACATTTGGTGCACCAATATTATTCCCGGTAACGTTACCATATTTTCCACTCAGTCCTGGGCTGACCTGTGCACAGGAATTTGGGTAGTGTTCCAATGTCCTGCAGAGGTTTCCAACAAGGATTAAGTATTATAGTAGAAAGCAGGGCTGTTGCTCATTTCAGCCACAAGATGGCGCTGTTCTCTCAACAGTCAATGAATATCAGCACATGTTCTCTGCAGCAGGGTATAATGTCCAGATATCAGCACACACACACACACACACACACAGGATATAGCTGAAACGACCGTCTTAATTGTTCCCTGCAGCCTGTGTATAGGTATGATCTGGGGGAAAAGCTCTCACAATCCTTCCTTGTACAAGCATGCAATGTCAGTTTTGGATAGATTTTCTCATCACTCTTCCCTCTGACACTGGGGTGTGTGCAATACACTGCAGGCTGAGGTTTTACCTTGAAAACAGTTCTGTAGTTAGTGAATACTGTCTTTGGCGCCCCACTGCGTGTCCCCAGCTGTTTTCCGTCCGCTTTGCTGGCAATGTCACAGTTCTGGCAGCAGCTTATCTTTTCTCTGCTCGGCTGCACATCCTTCCCCTTGTTCCTTCTACCATGCTGCTATCTCTCTCTCTCCTCCTTCCTGCACAACCTCTTCCTGTTACTCCCCTAGCCAATCAGGGCCTTCATCCTCCTCCTGTCAATCACTCCTGGGCACAAGTTTTCAGGAGCACAATTAACCCCTTGTAGCCCTGCATTTTAAAAGCGTTTATGCACTCCTCTGTGCTGTTCAACAGGGCTTTGGGGTACCACATATACTAGAATACGTGTTTGCAATCAGGAACAACTTTAAAAATGTATTTCATATACAGTGGACATTAATTGTATCCTAATAAATGTTTTTCATGGTCATTTTTTTCTTAAACCAAACAATGTTTTAATGTTTTGTCATTAATGACTATATTATTAATGGATGACATTATTTGAATAGGTTTTGCTTTTTTCTGTGCGTTCTTTTTTGAGTTTATATTCCTCATATGTATTGGACATATTCCTGCAGTGTCCTGACTAGTAGATTAAAGCAGGCCTACACCGGTATTCTACCTCACTCGTTTCTTCATATCCGCTCCTTGTTGAATACCGACGTGTGTATACTAGAGATGCTCAGGCTCGGTTCCTCGGGAACCGAACACACCCGAACGTAGGGGATCTGAGTACCGAACCGAGTCGGCTCTGTACTTTCGCGCTTTTTCGGAATTGAAAACGAGGCAAAACATCATTGTTACGTTATCGGATCTCGCGAGTTTTGGAATCTATAAATGTTGCCCTCCACTGTGATCTAGCTCCATTTGAAAGAGAGACACAGAAGGGTTAGCACAGTGTGTAGAGCAGTTGGTCAGCCAAGTAGATAGAATTGAAAGAGGTGGGGGCAGCAGTGTTCAAGAAAGTCTACAGTGACATTCAGAAGAGCTCCATTGGTAATTCTAATTGCAGAAAAATACAAATACTAGTGCTGTCAGGGTTGGTGTAATTCAGCAGTCAAATTCTACTGTGTTATATAGGCAACACACAAAAAGGAGAGCTCCATTGGTAATTCTCATTGCAGAAAAATACAAATACTAGTGATGTCAGGGTTGGTGTAATTCTGCAATCAAATTCTACTGTGGTATATAGGTAACACACAAAAAGGAGAGATGCGTTGGTAATTCTCATTGCTGAAGAATACAAATACTAGTGCTGTCAGGGTTGGTGTAATTCTGCAGTCAAATTCTACTGTGTTATGTAGGTGACACACAAAAAGGAGAGCTGCATTGGTAATTCTCATTCCAGAAAAATACAAATACTAGTGATGTCAGGGTTGGTGTAATTTTGCAGTCAAATTCTACTGTGTAATATAGTTAACACACAAAAAGGAGAGATGCGTTGGTAATTCTCATTGCTGAAGAATACAAATACTAGTGCTCTCAGGGTTGGTGTAATTCTGCAGTCAAATTCTACTGTGTTATATAGGTAACACAAAAAGGAGATCTGCATTGCTGAAATACAAATACTAGGCCTTGCTGGCTTTTCTTCTGAATTTGCACAAAAAAAGTGTACAGTGTTATATACACCCAAAGAGAAGAGCTCCATTGCTCCATTGCTGAAATACAAATACTAGTCCTTGCAGGCTTCTCTTCTGAATTTGCACAAAAAAGTGTACGGTGTTATAAACACCCAAAGAAAAGAGCTCCATTGCTGAAATACAAATACTAGTCCCTTGCAGGCTTTTCTTCTGAATTCGCACAAAAAAGTGTACAGTGTTATAAACACCCAAAGAGAAGAGCTCCATTGCTCCATTGCTAAAATACAAATACGAGGCCTTGCAGGCTTTTCTTCTGAATTTGAAGTCAAAGTGTACGGTGTTATCAAAATGGATTCAAAGCAGTACAAAGAAGAGCAGAAGCACCAAGCAGCTCCTGACACCAGCCCTGATGATAGTAATCCCTGTACGCCATCTGGTAAAGCCTATGTAAAAGTACATAGTGTATTTAAGTCAGACAAACAAAAATGTGAAAAAATACTTTTTACCTTGGTCAAAAAAAAAAGAGCTGTAATCCAGGCAAAGTTATCTGCAAAAAAAAAAAATGCCAACATGCCATTCTACACACGCAGTGGCAAAGAAAGAATGAGGCCTTCGCCTTTCTCTATGAGTGTGAGATCTGAAACTGTTACTGAGGCATCTTCTTGTAAGGTCAGTCGTGACCAAGCAAGACCTTGTCATTCGGACTCCAAAAGTGGTGCCCAAATACTTTTACGTGTAAAAGCTGGGCTGGAAGAAAACAGTAAGGCATTAGAGGAAAATGTATGTTCAGATTCAGAAATGACACCAATCCCTGAGGAGAGTCCATCCACGAGTGCTATGTGTAATTGTGACCATTCTGATAGGTTACCCATAAAGAAGGCCCTTTTCAGCATTTCTGCAGATGTGTGCCTGAACAGCCCGAGTGTAGCCGGTGATACACCAACTGAGGATGCCACTTTGGAATTCCAACAGGATGAGGGGGGTATTTGTGTAGACGACTAGGGCGCTAATGAGGATGTTGATGAGGATGATGTTGTTTGTGTAAGTCCTGCACCGGTGGAAGCATTTCTGGCACGTGATAGGAAGAAGGCCATTGTCATGACTGGACATAAGACCAAAAAATCCACTTGTTATGTGTGGAATTATTTTTACCCAAATCCTGACAACAGTTGTCTAGCCATTTGTAGTGTATGTCAAGCCACAGTCAGTCGAGGGAGGGATCTTAACCATCTCGGAACCTCATCCATGTTACGCCATTTGACACGAGTTCATGGCAAGGTATTGGGAAAATCAGAAAGTTATGCTAAAAAAATAACAACAAGCAGTCCATCATCAGCTAGGTCCTTCCTCTCACCTACATCCCGACGCCTGCAATCTACACCCACTACATCATCCTCGTCAATATCCTCAGTAGCGATCGGAGTTAGTCCTGCATCCAAGTTGCTAAGTCTAGATGACTCCTCCAATATCCTGGATTCCTCAGAAGAATTCTTGAGCGTTAGTCCCACTACTGCTGCTGCTGGGGGTGAAACTTCATCCAAGAAGAAGACTACTAGTAGGTTACAAGAATTGACTGTTAAACAATCATTTGCAAGAGGAAGCAAGTATGAAAGCTGTCACCCAGTCGCAAAGCGGATCACAGATGTCAAGGCGAATATGCTAGTATTAGATCTGCGTCCAATATCCACTATTAATGCAGCTGGTTTTAGACAGCTACTTGAGGTCTTGTGTCCCCGTTACCAAATTCCATCACAACACCATTTCAGTAGAAAAGCTATTCCTCACCTCTACCAGAAGGTTCGTAAAAATGTTATTATTGGGCTGCCAAATGCCATTCTACCCACTGTACACTTAACCACAGATATGTGGACAAGCTGAACTGGGCAAACTAAAGATTATATGACCGTGACAGCCCACTGGGTTGGTGATTCGCCTTCACCAACAGGAACAGCTGCAGCATGTACCCATGTACTTCACATTTGTCAGAAGCAGGCTACTCTGTGTATCACCGGCTTCACTAAAAGGCATAGAGCTGACAATCTGCTACAAAAACTAAGGGATGTCATTGCAACATGGCTAATCCTGCTTGGACTCTCCTCAGGATATGTCATTTCTGATAACGCCACCAATATTGTTAGAGCATTACAGTGGGGGGAATTCCATCAAGTAGGTTGTGTGTTGGAGAGCTCCTGTAAAGCCAGATTAGTACTTTCATTCGATCCAGCAAGAATGGAAGATCCTGGGGGAGGCGAGGAGGAGAGCCCCCATGCTTCCAGACCTATTAGACCTGCGGAGAGTAAAAGTTCTGGACTCGGGGTAAATTTTTCCCAACCGCAGCCTCAAAAGATCTTGGCCAGCACGGTTGATAACCCCATCAGCATGGAAAACCACAATCAGGCTGCCAGCCTTGCAGCTGATGTCCCCCCCAAGCAACACTATGGGGGAGATCGTGGGTCCTCTTGCTATGACTTTTGGTGAAGAATGTCCCCCCTATATGGACTTGAATACAGGGGAGGCTGTATCTGGAAACTCAACCCATAAACAGGCACTAGTGAGGCATCTAGGTGCCAATATGGAACATCCGCCTGTGAAGTCAAACATGGTGGGGCAAGCAAGTGAATCCGGCGTGGTCTATGCAATTTAACATGTTGGAATCCCCTCCGTGTGATATTTGTGAACAGGTCCCGGTGACTACACAACCGGGGGCCATGGGAGGCCTGCCTGTACAGTTTAACATGTCGGACTCCACTCTATGTGATTCTTGTCAAAAGGTCCCGGTGACTACACAACCGGGGACCATGGGAGGCCCATCTGTGCAATCTAACATGTCGGACTCCCCGGCATCCGAGGTGCCACCTGATAAGACCTGTGAAAATATAACTGGTGTGTGTGATCCGGTGTTCCCGCAAGCGGAGATCCAGGACAGCCTGTTAGTGGATCCTGAAAGTGTCGCCTTACCAGGGTCAGAGGGGGAGATTAAAGAGCCAGTCACCAAGGAATGTCAAGAGTGGCTAATGCTGACATAGCGAGGTTAAAGAGACAAATATCAGTTCTGGAAAAAAAAGCAATCGGGCTTTTAGCACGGATAGAGTAATTATGCGTTTGGAGATAGAGGAACTTGAGGCTACCATGTCACCGAAAGAGCAAAATCTGCAATGTCTGCCTAAACAGCTACGACGCATGGAGTTCTGCCGTGTGGATGCTTTGGCCAGTGATCTGTCATGTTTGCCTGCCAACCCAGCGATGGGTACTCCCTTTGATGCGGGGGCGGGGGACTCCATATACGATAAGATCAGGAGACAGGAGTGGGAGCCGGCTGTGAAGGAGCCGCCACGTGAAGGAGCCTGTGGGGGCTGTAGTCAGTGCCGGGGTGTTTGCTGCATCGGACGTAGTTATTGCGGCTGGTTCGGTGGTCTTACCTCCGGCGTCACTTCCGGTCGCAGTCCCGCTACGGGTATCCCAAGGCTGGAGGTGGATACAATAACATCAGGCTCCCCTCTCCGGAAGGCAGGTATGAATGATATAGGTAATGCAATGCCAGTGAAATAGGTTGATGGTAATGAATTCTCTGATGCCATGTCTACTGTTGATGTTATCTCTGCTAAGTTTAAAACAGGCACTGATATGTTGTTCCCCACTACTACTTCTACAGTATCAGAGGTTGGTGCAGGAGTCAATAACTGTAGATTGTCTACTCCTAAACCTGATGTGTTTGCTAGCATTAGCTCTTCGTTCCCCAGTGCTGAGGCGCTCGCTAATGTGAATAGTATGGCTGTATGTACAGTTAGCCCCCTTGAGTGCAGTAAGGATTCTATATCTGCAGGTCAGATCGGCCCTATTGATAACTGTATTGGAATACCTTTGAGCCCGGCACAGTGAAAATTAATTGACACTATATACGGGCTCCTCCAGGTGACAGAGAGGGTTAAAAAGGCCGCGGTCCGAATCTATCAAGTGAAAAAGGAAAATGCGGAGAGGATCCGGGAGGGTCTGGGGGATCAAGCTAAGTCCGGTATTAGTGCTCGGGGGGGGGTCCGGTTTCGCCCGCCGTGGTAAGGCATAACCCTGATGTTCGGACTGGCCCCGGGCTGGTCACCCCTGTTTGCCCCTCAATTAGTTTGGTGCCCCCTGTGTACGGTCAGGGTTCAGTAGGTCCAGTTCCGGGGCCAATTTCTTATGCCCGTTTGGTAAAGGGTGCACAAAGACCTGTAGTGCCTCCTTCCAGTGGTCCTCTTCCTAGGGGTTCTCAGTCTGGAGGCCTGTCTCTCACAGGCCAACCCCCCAAGAGAAAGAATGTTGTACAGCTAAGGTACATGGGAAAAGAACCCCCAATTAGAGGCAATTTTCTGAAGGTATTTTTTCATCCTTTGGCTTTGTCCCCGCGGATCTCTTTGCCTGCATCCAACCCGTCAGGACCCCAGAGTATGACGTCAGCTTTATGACGTATCAGAGGCTGGAGGCATTCTGGGGCCGATGGGGTGGGTGTAGGGGACGGGATCCGTGGGCGAATTTTAAAGCTATCTTAAAGCTGTCACAAAGCAGGAAAAGGTCAAGATTACCACCCTGGTCAGAAATGAGTCTATCCCTGCAGCTGACTTAGTCATTTGGGTGGGGTTGTACGTCTGCCTGGTGTCCCCAATTGTGAAAGTGACCCAAGCCATGATGTCTGGGGTGGTGGGTGCTCCTTTAGGGTAGACCTTCGGTGCATGGAGGCTGGTCTGGTCCATATTCCAAGTGCTGCTTTCCAGCGGAGAGACAGGATTCAGTGTTTCTATCTGGGTCAGCCGAGGATGAGCCACCGCTGTGGTGACTTCCGCCACCTCAGCGCCAATTGCCCGCATCAAAAGTGTGGGCATTGTGGGGACGCTGGGGACGAAACCCGTTCCTGTAGCAGAATTCGATGTAACTTGTGTGGGAAAATTGGCAACCCCTTCAGCAGATGCCCTATTGCATTCCATAACACAGAAATAGCTGATGAGCTGTTGGTACATGCCACTGAGGGGGTAGAGGAGGCGCAGAGGGGTGAGGGTTTGGGAACGCAGTTGAGCTAGTATCCACTGAGCCGCTGTCTGATCCTCCCTTCCCGACATGGGCCGAGTGTTGAGCAGCCTGGTCCTAGTACTAAAGTTTCATCCGCAGGCAAGGAATGGGTGGAGCCCAAAAAAAGTATTAGGCAGAATAAATGGAAAAGAAGAAAAAACCTGGTTCTATCTAATAAGTTCCAGTTCTTGTCTAGTGAGGGAGAGAAATCAGAGGAGGGGGAGGTTGTAAGAACAAATGAGGGAGATCTAGTTCTTAGACAAAGTACTAACAGCAAGAGAAGGAAGCGAGCCAGCCAAGTCCTAAGTGATATAGCGGTCTAAAAGAAGCCCAAAGACAAATTAAAGTCCCGAGGGCCTTTCTGAAATCATTACCCCCTAAGCGTCCTCCCTCTGTGGAAGAGTTGGCCCCCACTCCTGTTCCCAACCCTGATCCAGATCTGGCCCCCCTTCCTGTTTCTCCTGCCCCTGTGTCTGCTTTGATCCCTTCTGGGTCGGCTCGGGAGGTATTTCCCTTGGTTGCTGGCTCAGGTACTGTCCTTACATCTCCGTCTTGTTTGGTCCTTCCCCATAACCCATCTACTATTCCCGTCCTGCCTCCCTCCATGAGGGTTTCCGCCCTTATTTTGCTGTCTAAGGGGAAGGATCAGTGAAGGATCAGTGAATTCAATAATACACCTGGGGGTATATAACCCTGATTAGGGTTATATACCCCCAGGTGTATTATTGAATTATTTAAGTTTATTTATCTAATCACGGAGGAGATCTTATTATATGTACAGTGCATTCCACTTTAACTGTTATCAAATATGAGAGGATTAGCAGCCTAATGTTTCCTCCTTCTTTATTCCCTAAACAATGAAGTGATATCGCTAAAAAGATCTGCAATCAGCAACCTGATGGTTGCTATAGCGTTACTAAGGAAGTTGTCATCAAAGGGGAGTAGACTTCAATAATTATTTTCCGGAGTCCATCCATTGCAACCTTATGGTTGCTACAACGTTGCCAAGTATCACGTCATTGGAGGGGAGGGCTCTCTCCTTTATATACTCCACTATCGGCTTGCCTTGTCAAAGTTACTAGCGAAACGCGCGTCGGCAGACGCCGCGCTCGCTACTCGTACAAACTCCTAAACCATTTAATTTAGTGTATGCTTCTGCAGCATTAGATAGAATTGATTTTATAGCGGTCAGCATTAGAGGCTAAGCGGTGGAATAGATAGCTCTATATGACCTTTCCCACATGATCAATATATATAGACAGTTTAATCTTGAGGGTCAATTACTATATAGCTCTAGGCTATTCTTATTAACTCCTCTGATGTCTCTCAATTGGCATCACATAAAGGAGGGGAGTTAGGATATGATCAGCGATCATCCTCATATGTTGCAAGTTAATAGGGTCCTTATTATAAGATATTTAACCTTATAAATCCACGAGCAGATTATTAGGAGCTTGTTAAAATTATTATTACCTAGAAAGGTGCTTAAGGGCTAATAGGAATCTATATCATCTAATGCTGGATTCTACTTATGAGAATATATCATAAAGGTGCAACAACAGAAGCAATACAAAGCATTAATTTCTAGGTCAGGAGTTTGCAATATCAAATTAAGGTGGATCTATTATAGAATTTATTTAAATAAGTCCTAAGATACATGAGTAGCCTCGCGGCTAGACAATTAATTTTTGTCTATCTTAACAGAATTTATGTTCACATCAATTTATGTCTCAATCATCATGTTTTAAATATTTCGCTACTAGATAATTGTTTTTAATCAGTTACGAATAAAGATTGATTTTATTACATTCAACATATAATATAATTACAATATATGTGTTTATATCCATTTATGAGTGCCCCATTTGGTCATCTTTCCCTCTTGTCTTTAAATAAAGGTTACCCAACGTTATGACCGGGTGCACCCCTCCTTGCTAGCTATTTACACCACATCAATGATGAAAGAGGTATTCATATAATTAGAGGAGGTTTAATGGTACACCTGGTGCAGTCAATACTTCTTATTAGTTCTTCAAGTTTCACAGGTTCATCTGTCCAACGCATGTCTTTAAGCTCAGAGCATCATCTTATGTCTATCAATAATGCCATATACAATCTCCTTCAGCTTGCGTTAATATACACACTTCTAATAATGTCATCAGTTCTTTTCATCAACACTTGTGGGCAGGCTATTGCCTGTTCGTTCTTCCCAGTCTCCCAATACTCAGGTTTCTTTGTACGTGAAACAGTGATCGGCTTGCAAAATATTGGGAGACTCCAAATTAAGGGACCTAGGAGTTGTACTTTTCCCCTAGTGACCTCCCACCCATAATTCGAGTACCTCAAGAATATTTAGTGGAAAGAGAACTAGTCATCATCATCATCATCATCATCATTTATTTATATAGCGCCAACATATTCCGTAGCGCTTTACAATTGGGGACAAACGTAATAAACTAATAAACAAACTGGGTAAAACAGACAAAGAGGTGAGAAGGCCCTGCTCGCAAGCTTACAATCTATGGGACAATGGGAGATTGACACATGAGGTTAAGTATACATTTTGCATCTTGGCCCAGCCAGACTGCAAAGGTAGGGTGACTCATAAGCTAAATGATCCTGTCACACAACAATGTTGGTCCGGGGGTAGTTGTCTTGTGTGAAATTGTGTAACAGGCTAAAGGTAGTGAGGTTAAGATGGTGGTTGAGGAATATTATAAGCTTGTCTGAATAGGTAGGTTTTCAGAGAACGCTTGAAGGTTTGTAGAACAGAGGAGAGTCTTATTGTGCGAGGGAGAGAGTTCCATAGAGTGGGTGCAGCCCGAAAAAAGTCCTGTAACCGGGAATGGGAGGATGTAATGAGGGTGGATGAGAGACGCAGATCTTTTGCAGAACGGAGTTGCCGAGTTGGGAGATATTTTGAGACAAGAGAGGAGATGTATGTTGGTGCAGCTTTGTTGATGGCCTTGTAGGTTAGTAAAAGTATTTTATATTGGATTCGGTAGAAGACAGGCAGCCAGTGTAGAGACATACAGAGTGATTCAACAGAGGAATAGCTATTTGCAAGGAAAATCAGTCTTGCCGAAGCATGCAAAATAGATTTTAGGGGTTTGAGTCTGTTTTTGGGAAGACCAGTAAGGAGGGAATTGCAATAGTCAATGCGGGAGATGATTAGTGCATGAATTAAGGTTTTAGCAGTGTCTTGTGTGAGATATGTGCGGATTCTGGAAATGTTCTTTAGATGTATGTAACATGATTTAGATATAGAGTCAATGTGGGGAACAAAGGATAGGCGTGAATCAAGGATTACACCTAGGCAGCGAGCTTGTGGGGTGGGATTTATGGTCATGTTATCAACAGAGATAGAAATGTCAGGTATGCTCTTGTTGGCGGGTGGGAATATTATTAACTCTGTTTTAGAAAGATTAAGTTTGAGTTGACGAGAGGACATCCAAGATGAAATGGCAGAAAGACAGTCAGTTACACGGGACAACACAGATGTCGAGATATCAGGAGAGGATAGATAGATTTGGGTATCATCCGCATAGAGATGATACTGAAAGCCAAAGGAACTTATTAGATTTCCAAGAGAAGCGGTATAGATAGAGAACAGCAGAGGACCTAGGACTGAGCCTTGTGGTACTCCAACTGATAGGGGAAGCGGAGCAGATGTGGCTCCAGAGAAATTAACAGTGAAAGAGCGATTAGAGAGGTAAGATGAGAACCAGGATAGAACTGTGTCTTGAAGACCTAGGGATTGCAGCGTTTGTATGAGAAGAGAGTGGTCAACGGTGTCAAATGCAGCCGAGAGATCAAGGAGAATTAGGAGAGAGTAATGGCGTTCAGTCTTAGCAGTGATCAGATCATTAACAACCTTGGTCAGCGCAGTCTCTGTGGAGTGTTGAGAACGAAAGCCAGACTGAAGAGGATCCAACAGGTTGTTTGCGGAAAGAAAGTCCTACTTGATATAATCAATGAGGCGTGTGAGGGCACGCCCAGCACTTTGTTTGGTCTAAAACCGGATGCCCGCTCAAGTCCGAATATTACTGGACTGGCATCGCTGGGTGTACTTCTCTTCAACTATGTGGTCAACGTACTTACGGACGTAATGCTACTCAGACAATAGCCAATCGCACTTTCTCCAAGCTTTCCAAATTTTCCTTTACCCCATAATTAAATAGAGTAATTGGCTGGACCGATTATGCTACTAACTTCTCCTTCATCCCCAATACCTCATTATCATTACCTGAACACCTGAATTACTCTGTCACCTGTCAACAATCAAAAGAATTGACCGTCCCGAAAAAAGATTGTGATGAGAGAAACACAGAACATGAAAACTACAACTTCATGATGGACAACTGTCTTAGCCTCTGGCTCAGTGGCACAAAGATGACTTCAGTACCTGCAAGTATTGGCACTACTACACAAGGAGGCGCGGAGTCTAACACGCCGCCGGTATTCACCAGGGACCCCCGCAAGGGAGTTTGGACTTCGCGGCGAGCGACGTGCAGGTCACGGCCCTCCCAGGAAGCTACTTGCGAGGTAACAGGGAAATCCATAGTCGTAAAGGCAGGGTCAAATCCATACGGGCAGAGAAGGTACCAAATCAGGAGGAAGAGAATAGTCAGCAGGCCGAGGTCAAACCAGAGTAGCAGGACAAGAGAAAAGGAGAATCCAAAGGCGAGGTCAGGAAGCCGGGTCAGTAACAGAAGTCAAACAAGCAGGATACTATATGAGTATCAGGAACGCTGGAGGCTAGATAAACTATGTAGAAATATAGATATCCAGATTACTCAGCGCTAAAAGCTACCCAAAAAGTCTCTTCAATAATAATACATTCAAACAAAAACAAAATCATACACATAAAAATACATGATGATATTCATAAAATAAACATCAAAATATAAAATAAGTCCAATTTGCAAAACAACCGTCTATATCTTAATATCATATAAAATCTCTTCAATGCTGGAGATATAACAGATGGTCACTCGTGGGACAGAAATATTCGTGACTTTCACCTCACCGTCACCTCCATGTATAAAGTAAGAAATAAATTCCTACCAGAGGGTAGTGAGTGATGGGCATGTAGCAAGTTCTTTATTTCTCTCTTTTTCTGTCCCCTCTTAGGTAATCATAGATTATCTTGCCAGTAAGTATTTCTTTCTTCGTAGTATCTCTCAATACATTAAAACCATAGAAACAACAGAAAGACAGATCTAGCGTGATATTGTATAAAAAAGGGGCAATTTTAGTCCCATTAAAGATGACAATAAAAGGCATTAAATTCCAACATGCCAATTCCAAATTCCGATATGAATTCCTATATATTTAGGGATAGCCAACATCACGAAAAGTGGCTGGAAAGTATACCATACAGCCAATTTTTGAGACTGAAGAGAAATTGTACTGAACAGGAAGTTTTTACAGAACAATTAGAGAAAATGAAACATAATTTCTCCGTAAGAGGATATGATATGAAAACTTTAGATAATGCCCAAGAAAGAGTGTCTAAAATCACTAGAGATGAATTGATACACTCAGAAAAGGAATTGAAGATACCGAGTAAAGGAAATGATGTTCTCTTCATCACTAAGTACAACCAAAATCATAAACAAATTGAGAAGGTGGTCCGCAAAAATTGGGGGATCCTTTTGAAGGATCATGCTTTAGCAGAGATTTAACCAAATTCGTATATAAGAGATCATCGAATTTAAAAGACCATCTAGTAAAGGGTGTTCTCTCCGAAAAAAATATAAGTATTAATAAAAATAAAGGTTTTTTTCGATGCGGTATTTGTTTGGCATGTAAGAACACTGCCAAAAATAATCCCAAGAATAGAATCACAGAGTTCATGGTAAACGGTCAAAAATATACCATTAATAGTTTTATTACATGTAATTCTGTGAACGTCATCTATATTTTAGCATGCAAATGTGGTCTATACTATGTAGGTAAAACCACTAGAGCACTAAAGAAAAGGATAGGTGAACATTTAAGCAATGTCAGAAGAGGTTTAGAGACACACTGTAACAATCCTGACCAGGTTTTGTTACTTTCCCTGTCTGCTCTGTTTTTCTGTGCATCACATGACTCACCCTCAGGGCGTGGTCACTTTACCTGCTGTATTTAAACTCAGCACTGACATCTGCTCACTGTCAGTGCAACTTGTTGCTAGCCTGATTCCTTGGACTCCTGTGTATCCTGTGTCTTCCTGTGTATGAGTTTCAGTTCTCTACCTAGTGCTGGAGCACTTCTACTGGGATTTCCCTGCTGCAAGTATCATCTTGTGCATATTACCAAGACTTTGTTTTCTTTCTATTGTGCCTCTACTGATTCACAGCCTGCTGCAAGTCTGTTCATGTGCATATAACAAGACTGTTATTGTGTTTATCCTTGTCACGCTCCGCCGTGGCTATTGGACACCTGCATATTATCATCTGTGCTGTGAATAGACTGCTATTGTGTTTATCACCTTGTCACGCTCCGCCGTGGCTAATTGACATCTGCATATCATCATCTGCATATTATATATATATATATATATATATGTTTTTCATTGAAGTTTTGAAGCACTACATCGTGTCTTGCCTCTTTATTCTGAACCTAGTAGACTCAGCATCTGGTCGTGTACAGGCCTGCTCTGACTATCAGACCTGTAACTACCAGCACCGTAACAGTTTGCACTGACCAAAAAAAGGAATTGAACACCATGGACGATCCCACTACCAAGGACCTATTTCAACACCTAATAGGGAGAGTGGAAAAACAAGAGACCAATCAAGATCGTCTCATGCAGTTCTTACAGGATATATTCTCTCATCTGGATTCTTTTCAGGACACTCTGGCATCCTCCCATAAATCTAAGACATCTGATGAGTTTTCTGCTAACACAACCACCATGTACCCACAAATTCCTAATCCTCCTATGTACGATGGGAACCCCAAGTCATGTAGAGGATTCATGAATCAGTGCACAATTCACTTCGATTTATTGCCCAGAAACTTTCCTACGGATAGGGCAAAAATTGCCTACATTTTGTCCCTTCTTTCTGATCAAGCCCTGGCCTGGGCCTCACCCCTATGGGAGAAGAATGACCCCTTGCTGCAAAATTATACAGAATTTCGGACAACCTTCAAAAACATTTTTGATGAACCTGATCGGCTTTCCAGTGCAGCTACAGGAATTCTTTGTTTACGACAAGGCTCTCATTCTGTGGGACAATATGCTATCTTATTTAGAACAATGGCCTCCGAGCTGCGCTGGAATGACGAAGCGCTGGTGGCCACGTTCTGGCAAGGCCTATCTGATCAAATAAAAGACGTGTTGGCTTCCCGTGACCTCCCATCTTCCTTGGATGATCTGATCTCATTGTGTGTCAAAATAGATCTTCGATTCAAGGAGAGGGTTCAAGAAAAGGAACAGATCGGTGTCCTAATCATCGCCCTGTTTTCCATAACTTAGAGGCCGCTAAGCCCCCAAAAGAACCCATGCAAGTGGGTAGGTCCCGCCTCTCTCCAAGTGAGAGAGAGAGAAGATTTAAAAATAATCTGTGCCTCTATTGTGGAGGGAAGTCCCATCGCATCAGTAGTTGTCCTACGCGTCCAGGAAAACGCTCAGACCAAACAGAGCAAGTGGGAACCCGTTAGGTCTGTTTGATTTTTCCCTCAACAGTTCTCATCACAAAGAGAACCTCTTGTTGTCTGTTTTTCTGTTTTTTGGGAATCTCTCTATTCCGCTGGATGCTTTTCTGGATTCTGGTGCAGCCGGTAATTTTATTGCCGCCACTGTGGTTGAAAAATATCATATTCTTACTACACCACTAGAACGTCCTGTACGCCTCACAGCCATCAATGGCAGTAATATTCCAGGAGGCTTCATTCAGTTCCGGACGGTTCCCCTCACCCTTCAAATTAGAATCATGCACCAGGAAAAAATATCCTTCCTAGTTCTTCCAAAGACCATCAATTCCCTTGTGTTAGGTCTGCCATGGTTACGTCTCCACTTCCCAACTCTGGACTGGCATACTGCTCAAATTTTGTCCTGGGGATCACGGTGTCAGTCTCACTGTCTGAAGAAAGTAGTACCTCTTCATCTAACCAATGCATTGTCATTACCATCTTTACCTCATCAATACCAACAGTAAGCAGACGTCTTCTGTTAAAGGGAGGCAACCAAGCTTCCCCCTCATCGCATTTGGGATTGTGGAATCGAGCTTCTTCCTGACAAACCTATTCCTCGTGGTCGTGTATATCCCCTTTCTCTTCCTGAGACCCAGGCAATGTCTACGTATATTCAAGAAAACCTGCAAAAAGGTTTTATCCGGAAGTCCACCTCTGGATTCTCAGCGCTGGATTCTTTTTCGTTAAAAAGAAGGATGGCGGCCTCCGGCCATGCATTGAATTTTGAAGACTTAATGCTATTACCGTTAAGAATAGGTATCCGTTACCCCTCATCTCCGAGCTGTTCAAACGCATTAAAGGCGCTACTGTGTTCACCAAATTAGATTTACGAGGTGCCTACAATCTTGTTCGTATTAAAACAGGTGACGAATGGAAAACAGCATTTAACACACATGATGGGCACTTTGAATATCTTGTAATGCCCTTTGGGCTTTGTAATGCTCCGGCTGTATTCCAAACCCTCATGAATGATATTTTCCAAGACCTTCTCTATCAATTCGTCATCATCTACCTCGAGACCTCCCTTCACATATGGAGCATGTAGGTCAAGTCCTGACTCGTCTGAGAGAACACAACCTCTTCTGTAAACTTGAAAAGTGCCTTTTCGAGCAACCTCAGATTCCTTTCTTAGGCTACATCCTCTCGGGCACAGCCCTTCAAATGGACCCAACTAAACTAAGAGCAATTGTGGATTGGCCCTTGCCCACCGGGTTGAAAGCTATTCAACGCTTCCTTGGCGTCACCAATTATTACAGACAATTCATCAAGGGGTATTCTACCATCATTGCCCCCATTACTGCTCTTACCAAGAAATCAGCCAATCCCAAGCTTTGGTCCCCCGAGGCCATCTCTGCCTTTGAGCATCTAAAGTCAGCCTTCTCTTCTGCTCCTATTCTTCATCAACCTGATTGCCAACGTTCCTTCTTCTTGGAGGTAGATGCATCTTCTGTGGGCACTAGTGCAGTTTTGTCTCAACGTGACGCTTCTAGGAAACTACATCCATGTGGGTTTTTCTCTCGCAAATTCCTCCCAGCAGAAAAGAATTATGGTATAGGAGATCAAGAATTATTGGCTATTAAATTAGCCCTGTCTGAATGGCGACATCTGTTGGAAGGGGCCTTGTTTCCTATTACAATATATACAGACCATAAGAACCTAATTTATCTCCGTTTGGCTCGATGTCTGAATCCGCGTCAAGCCAGATGGTCCTTGTTCTTTTCAAGATTTGATATTAGACTTATCTTCCATCCGGGATCAAAAAATAAAAAAGCAGACGCACTTTCTAGGTCCTTTCATTCCGAAGACCAGGATTCTCCTGAGGACATTCATCCCATCTTTGACCCTAGTTGTGTCTTGGCTCTTACTCCTGTGAATAAATCTACTTGCCCTCCAGGCCGGACCTTCATATTTCCACATCTACATCTCAAGTTGTTACGCTGGGCCCATTTATCTCGCTTCTCGGGTCATGCTGGAGCCAAGAAGACTGGAGAACTCCTGACCCGGTACTATTGATGGCCATCACTTCTGAAAGATGTAAAATAATTTGTTTCTGCCTGCTCTAAATGTGCACAACATAAGATTCCTCGGCATAGACCCCTTCAGTCCTCTTATTCCTCTACCTGTTCCTGAAGTACCCTGGTCTCAAGTATCTATGGACTTTATTACTGATCTGCCTCCTTCCAAAGCTCATACAGTTATCTGGGTGTTGACAGACCGTTTTTCGAGAGCAGCTCATTTCATTCCTCTCAAAGGACTCCCTACTTCCGCATTGTTGGCAGAACTTTTTATCAAACAAATATTTCGCCTCCACGGCTGTCCACTCCATATCGTGTCAGACCGTGGTTCACAGTTTGTTTCAAGGTTCTGGAGATCCTTTTGTTCACAGTTAGGCATTAAATTGGACTTTTCATCGCCATACCATCCTCAGTCTAATGGCCTGACCGAACGGACTAACCAAGAGCTCGAAAAATTCCTAGGAATGTGTGTGTCTGCTCACCAAGCGGATTGGCTGGAACTCCTCCCATGGGCTGAATTCGCCCATAACAATCATTTCCATGAAGCTGTTGGTAATTCACCCTTTTTTGTCATGTATGGATGTCATCCCAGACCACCTACCTTTTCTCAAACTCCTATCTCCTCAGTTCCTGCAGTAAATTCCCTGCTACACAAGTTTTCTCTCATTTGGACTCAAACCAAAAGTAATCTGGAGAATTCTGCTGCACGGGCCAAAAAAATTTTCGATAGAAAAAGGTGTCCTGCACCTCCACTTCTACCAGGGGATAAAGTCTGGTTATCCACAAAAAATATCCGTTGAAAAGTTCCTAGTATGGAATTAGCACCCAAGTTTATCGGTCCCCACCGAATCTCCGAGATAATTGTTGAAGTCAGCAAATTGGATAAAGTCATTTCAATTAAAGTCGAGCAAACTTGGTTGTCTTTGTCTGAAAAGATGCGTACGGTACGCTACGGCGTACAAGGGCACGCTACAGCGTGAAAGGGCATACGCATCCACTACAGCAGCAACAGTAATTGGTCTTTTACCATACATTCGCACAAACACGCATACTTATAAAATTGTACACATTAATGGTAGTTGCAAAACATAGTCAGTTATGTCGAAATATAGTAGTATTTATATGTTATATTAGAGTTACATGCATATTAGTGAAATACACGGAACAGGTTGAAGGAATCATATCATGAGTGATATCATAATAAACCTCTTTACATATCCTACTGGTTGGTTCACTCTGCGAGGGAATCGCAGAGTGCATACACAAGTTATGAATGATAGGGAATTATGAACTACTTAAGACTATGGAATCTTGGCGGGAAGAGCCGAGCATACCCCCTGGAGAGGTGAACCCCTCCTTTGGATTCCATTATGATGAACTAGCCAATGATTGACAACCCCTTGGACCTTCCTGAGACCTGGACCAATAGATGCAAGCTATACCACCTTCATTGTATTACTGTATTTCTGTGTGTATATAAGCAGCAGCTTCACATCTAGTGTTCAGACATCTTGTCCCCAGACTTCAGGATTGAATGACTGCACACTGGATCCAGAGCGCCTGCGATAAGTAACGGCTGTATTTATTATCACTTCGCTTGAGCATATTATTCTACTATTTGCGAATAAATCTTTGTGCGTTGGAAACACAAATCGAGATTCAACAATCGTTATTGGTTAGCGACAATACACACATAATATAATTAATTCAGCAGCTTTGAGATTGGAACTTCCATCCTCACTACGGATTCCCAATGTGTTTCATGTCTCTCTGTTAAAACCTGTGGTACAAAATCAGTTTTCAAGAGTCACAGCTTCTCCGCCTCCGGCTACTTTTCAAGATCAAACTGAATATGAGCTTAAACAACTATTGGACTCTCATAGATCGAGAGGATCACTGCAATTCCTGGTCAATTGGAAAGGCTATGGGCCTGAGGAACGTTTTTGGGTTAAAGCTTCAGACATTCATGCTCCTTGTTTACTCAAACAGTTTCGGAAAAGATTCCCTAAAAAAATATCGTAGGTGTCCGGAGTCCACCCCTAGGGAGGGGGGTACTGTAAAAAAATCCTGACCAGGTTTTGTTACTTTCCCTGTCTGCTCTGTTTATCTGTGCATCACATGACTCACCCTCAGGGCATGGTCACTTTACCTGCTCTATTTAAACTCAGCACTGACATCTGCTCACTGTCAGTGCAACTTGTTGCTAGCCTGATTCCTTGGACTCCTGTGTATCCTGTGTCTTCCGGTGTATGAGTTTCAGTTCTCTACCTAGTGCTGGAGTACTTCTACTGGGATTTCCCTGCTGCAAGTATCATCTTGTGCATATTACCAAGACTTTGTTTTCTCTCTATTGTGCCTCTACTGATTCACAGCCTGCTGCAAGTCTGTTCATGTGCATATAACAAGACTGTTATTGTGTTTATCCTTCTCACGCTCCGCCGTGGCTATTGGACACCTGCATATTATCATCTGTGCTGTGAATAGACTGCTATTGTGTTTACCACCTTGTCACGCTCCGCCGTGGCTAATTGACATCTGCATATCATCATCTGCATATTTATATATATATATATATATATATATGTTTTTCATTGAAGTTTTGAAGCACTACATTGTGTCTTGCCTCCTTATTCTGAACCTAGTAGACTCAGCATCTGGTCGTGTACAGGCCTGCTCTGACTATCAGACCTGAAACTACCAGCACCGTAACACACACTCAGTATCAGCCCACTTTAAATCTCATCATTCATGTAATGAAAAGGATATTGTTAACTTCTTAGGGATTGATTCTATAAAGCCGACATGGAAATATAGAAATATTGATAAAAGATTATCTCAAATGGAAATGCGATGGATTCACTTCTTGGATTGTTTAATTCCAAGGGGTTTAAACAAAGATTTTGAGATTAAATGTTTTCTCTAATCTCGACATTTATCATTGGGAAAGATATCACTTATAATCTACCCTTCGTTTTTATTTTAATATATATACTAATTAAGAGCTCGTCAGTTTTATGGATTATTTGTAATATTTATATTGTGGAGTTCTTATAGGAATGATTTAGGTTTATATTATAATTATTGCATGTTACATGATCTTTCCAGATATATTGGTATCCTAGCAACCTATAAGCACGAAAAGAGCCGATTTAGAATGATGACGATACGTCATATCCGGTTGTTTATTCCCATTACAAAAGAGAATAGTGGGATGTAACATTAGGAGTTGCTATTGCACGTTACATGGTATTTCCGGATATATCGGTATCCTAGCAACCTATGAATACAAAAAGAGGTGACCTTGAAGGTTGACGATACGTCATATCCGGTTTTCTAATTTCCATCGTAAAACAGAAAAGTGGGACGTAGCTTTAGGAGTTGCCATTTCGATTTATATCTTGTATAGAGATTGTGTGCTATAATAATTATAGTATGAATACCATTATTTAGGTATTTAGTAATGAATACCATATGATATTATTAAATACCTTGGAATCTGTAACGGATTACTGGATTCTCTACTAACCTTGATTAACGCTGGCTTACCTGAGGTAAGATCTCCCCGGTATTCACCAAGAACCGCCGCAAGGCGGGATGGGCTTTGCTGCCAGGAGTTGCAGCTCGCGGTCCGCAAGGTTTGCCCCAAGGTGTAGTACAGCAGAGCAGGAGAAAGATGAGAGTAGTCGGACAGGCCGGGACGGTACACAGGCAGGCAATGCAGACAGAATCAGGAAGCGGTCTCGGAGTCAATCAAACCGGGTCGGTACACGGGTCACAAGAACAGAAGCGAGGTCAGCTAGCCGGGTCGGTACACAGAGGACAACGGAATCCAGAAGAGTGAACAAGCCGGGTCGGTACACTGGGAGTCAATACACATGAAGCAGGAACAAGGAAGGACACAGCAATCAGGAGCCAGGAACTGGTAAGTTGCTCTGACACTCACCAAGTGTCAGAGCCATGTTTTTATAGTGTGTCCCATTTGAATTCTCCGCCCTGGGGTAGTAATCACGGGTCCGACAGAGCGGCGGGGGAACGATGAGAGGTGAGTATTCGTGACAGTACCCTCTACCTTAAAGGTGGACTCCGGACACCTACACAGGTTTACAAGGAAATTTATTATGAAAGAGTTTGAGTAGACGGGGAGCATGCAGGTCAACTACTCTTACCCAGGAGCGTTCCTCGGGACCATATCCTTTCCAGTCTACTAGAAATTGTACAGCACCTCTGTCTTTACGGGAGTCCAAGATTTGTTTTACTTCATATTCACCCTGATTCTGAATAATAACAGGAGGAGGAGCCCTAGGAGGGGTGGCAAACTTGTTAGTAACTACTGGTTTCAGCAACAACACATGAAAAACATCTGGAATACGTAGAGAACGTGGTAAGCTTAGTCTAAAAGCTACTGGATTGATAATCTCAGAGATGGAAAAAGGACCAATAAACCTGGGAGCAAATTTCTTGCTGGGAACCTTTAGACGAATGTTCTGTGTAGATAACCAGACTTTATCACCGATGGAGAAATTAGGCCCGGCTCTTCTCCTTCTATCATAGGCCTCCTTAGAACGAGTGATAGCCTCTCTGAGACTTGATTTGGTTTGTTCCCAGATATGAGAGAAGTTACGAAATAATACGTCCACTGCAGGAACTTCGGAGGCAGAAATTTGGGAAAAGGTGGGTAGTCTCGGATGACAGCCATAGAGAACGAAAAAAGGAGAATTAGAGAGAGCCTCGTGGAAATGATTATTATGGGCAAACTCAGCCCATGGAAGGAGATCTACCCAGTTGTCTTGATTGGCAGAGATGAATATTCTTAAGAATTTCTCCAATTCCTGGTTGGTTCTCTCTGTGAGGCCATTAGACTGGGGGTGATATGCAGAGGAAAAATCAAGCTTGATTCCAGATTTGTGACAAAACGATCTCCAAAACTTGGATATAAACTGAGATCCTTGATCGGAGACAATGTGAAGAGGACAACCATGAATGCGGAATATCTCCTTGATAAAGATGTCAGCCAACGAGGAGGAAGATGGAAGACCTTTTAGTGGAATGAAGTGGGCAGTTTTGGAAAAGCGGTCCGTGACCACTAGGACCACTGTACAAGATTTGGAGGGAGGTAGATCCGTAATGAAATCCATGGAAATTTGTGACCATGGGTAATCAGGAACTGGTAATGGAAGTAAATGACCATAAGGCCTCCTCCTGGGGGTCTTGTGTTGGGCACATATGGAACATGAAGACACAAACCTTCTTATATCCTCCCATATGGAAAACCACCAGTAGTTGCGAGATAACAAGGCCCAAGTTTTACGAATAGCAGCATGACCTGAGAAGAGAGAACGATGAGCCCATCGTAGGAGTTTGATGCGAAGAGGTGCAGAAATGAAGGTCTTGCCAGGAGGACAGGTCTTTTTGATATGAGTTGCTGCCAATATTCGACTGGGATCCAGAATAAATTTATTCTCCTCCAAGGGTTCAGAGTCAGCAGGATCAAGTGAGCGAGATAGAGCATCTGCCTTGATATTTTTAGATCCAGAATGGAAGGAAATGTTGAAGTCAAATCGGGACAAAAATAAGGACCATCTTGCTTGTCGAGGATTTAGGTACGTAAATATAGTAAGTTCTTGTGGTCAGTATAGATGGTGATAGGAAACTGGGCTCCTTCTAGGAGATGCCTCCATTCAGAAAGAGCCAATTTGATGGCTAGGAGCTCCTTGTCACTGATACCGTAGTTCTTTTCAGCAGGTAGCAGGCGTCGGGAAAAGAATCCGCACGGATGTAGTTTACCGGTAGAATCTTGTTGAGAGAGTACTGCTCCCGTACCTATAGAGGATGCGTCCACCTCTAGAATGAACGGGCGAGAACAGTCAGGTTGTTGGAGGATGGGTGCTGAGGAAAAGAGAGATTTTAAAGTAGCAAAGGCTTGGGTGGCCTCTTCAGTCCATACTTTGGCATTCGCAGACTTACGGGTTAAGGCAGTGATGGGTGCCACCAAGGTAGAATATCCTTTAATGAACTGGCGGTAGTAATTGGAAAACCCTAGGAACCGTTGTGTAGCTTTAAGGCCTGAGGGTTGAGGCCAATCTAGTATGACTCTTAACTTGGTAGGATCCATTTGCAATCCCGTGCCGGAGATAATATAACCTAAGAAAGGAACTTGTCTCTGTTCAAAGATACATTTTTCTAATTTACAATATAGATGATTCTTTCTAATACGAGACAGAACCTCCAAGACATGTTTGTGATGTGATACTAAGTCTTGGGAAAAGATGAGGATATCATCCAGGTAGATGACCACGCATTGATATAATAGGTCTTGAAAAAGTTCGTTTATGAAGCCTTGAAAAACAGCCGGGGCATTGCACAATCCAAAAGGCATGACCAAGTATTCAAAGTGCCCGTCCCGAGTGTTGAAGGCAGTCTTCCACTTGTCTCCTTCTTTAATGCGCACCAGATTATAGGCTCCTCTGAGGTCCAATTTAGAAAAAATGGTAGCCCCCTTTATACGATCAAATAATTCTGAGATTAGTGGTAAAGGGTACCGATTTTTTACGGTGATGGCATTCAGGCCTCGATAATCAATACAAGGGCGGAGGCCCCCGTCTTTCTTCTTAACGAAGAAAAAACCTGCCCCAGCAGGAGAAGAGGATTTTTGAATAAAGCCTTTTCCCAGATTATCTTGGACATAATCCTCCATGGCCTTGGATTCAGAAACGGAAAGTGGATACACTCTGCCTCGGGGTACCGGTTTACCGGGAATGAGATCTATATTACAGTCCCAAATTCTATGTGGAGAGAGTTTGGTGGCCTCCTGTTCACAAAAGACATCGGAAAAGGTTTGGTAGGGTTCAGGAAGGAGTGCCAAGGGTAACCTCCTGTGGCATTTGGGATCCTCCTTGGGAACTACCTTAGATAGACAATGATTAAAGCAATGTTGTCCTCAGGATAAGATATGGCCGGATTGCCAATCCACGTTAGGAGAATGGATACGGAGCCACGGAAGTCCAAGGATAACAGGATTGGTAGTCTTATGGATGACGAAGAAGGAGATACTCTCTTGATGTAGGGCTCCAATCTGGAGACGAAGAGGAGTGGTGTGTAAGAAGATATCACCTTCTGGAATTCTTCCCCCATCGATGGCTAAAAGGGAGATTGGTTGTTCTAGAGCTTGCGTGGGGATAGAGAATTGCTTTACCAAGGCAGCCGAAATGAAATTCCCAGCTGCTCCGGAGTCAAGGAGTGCGGACTGAGAAAAGGTATATTGTCCAGACTGTAAGGAAATGGGAATGGTGACACAATCATTACAATAAGGAACTGAGGGAGATGAAATAAGGAGGCCTAACGACACAGTTCCTGAACACGTTAGGCCCTGTCGTTTCCAGGACGTTTGGGACAAGAGTTCAGAAGATGTCCGCTCTCTTCACAATATAAACATAATTTGTTTCGGAATCTTCTCTCTCTCTCTTCAGCCGATAGGCGTGTCCTTCCCAATTGCATCGGTTCCTCGGTGTCACTCACCGGACTGTGAGTGCTTCTTCCGGACATTTAGGAACCGTGGCCGTCCTCCATCCTGAGGGACTGCGCATGCGCAGCCCTTTCTATACCTCCAGTGTATGTTCCTTTAACTTAATTGGCAGATCAGGCAACCTCCCTATATTAAGCACCTGTGGTCAACACCACGTTGCCTGATCTTGGAGTCTCATTCCCCATGAGTCTCTGAAGGTGTTCCTGTGTTTCCTTGTTTATTCAGCCCTGCTGATTCCTGTGGTTTCCAAACCACTTCTACCTCTGTGGTTTCCAAACCACTTCTGCTACTGTGGTTCCCATACCACTTCTACCATCTACTGTATCATCGTGACTGTGAGCTGATTCCTATCCGCTGCCTCCGTGCACTACAGTCTTCTAATCACTTCAACTCTACCATGTATCATTGGGACTGTTAGCTGATGCCTATCCGCTGCCTCCGTGCATTACAGGCTTCAACCACATCCACTCACCTGTTCATGATTGTGACTGCCAGCTGATTCCTATCCGCTGCCTCCGTGCACTACAGGCTTCAACCTGCAACTCGTCTGTGTTTCATCATCGTGACTGTTTGGCTGATTCCTATCCGCTGCCTCCGTGCACTACAGTCTTCAACCTGCAACTCGTCTGTGTTTCATCATCGTGACTGCTAGCTGATTCCTATCCGCTGCCTCCGTGCACTACAGTCTTCAACCTGCAACCCGTCTGTGTTTCATCGTGACTGTTTAGCTGATTCCTATCCGCTGCCTCTGTGCGCTTCAGTCTTCAGTCCTTGTCTACTCTACCGTGTTTCCTTGAGTCTGCTGCCACTATTGCTACCCGCTACTCTCCGTGATCATCTGTTCCAGTTCAACTCTGCTCCGGTGTCCCATCGTTACTGCACCTGCTGGTTGCTATTGGTTACCTCCGTGTTCCCGCAGAGACCCGCTGCTGTTACTTCTCAGCGCTACTCATCCATCTACTGCTGATCCGCTCTCCACGCCTTCCTGTGTTCCCTGCTGGTCTACCTACCTGTGCGCTGCACCTGCTAGACCCCTGCTTCACCCATCCAGGGACTTGTATCCTGCTGGCCTCCTGCCCTTCAGGTATCTCTGCACTCCTGTCTGACTGCCTTCTCCTGAACCACGGTATGCATACTTCCCATTGACTGTGCTGTGTATTGCATACCTTGCTGGACTGTGTTGGTTCTCCTCTGGAGTGTACTATCCGCTGAGTCTATTGCCATCATTGACTGTGTTATCTCATGCCGGATTACTTCAAGAGACTTTCTATATTGGCAGTGTTGTTCAGTCATTTATACATTTATATTGTGCATATTACTGTGGATCAAAGTCAAGGTGCCCGTGTATATATTGTGTTGCAGTCTCTCCCCGTGCACCTCCTCACATATATATTCAGTAGTACAACTTGCTAGTGGCAGACCACTGACTCCTGTTTACAGTTTCACCTGTTCCAGTATCCTCTCACATAGCAGTGGTACAACTTGCTAACGCAGACCACTGACTCCCCGGATACCTCCACTTGGATTCCATTCCTTCACTCAGACAGCGGTACAACTTGCTATCCGCAGACCGCTGACTCTCATCACCTCCTCGTTTCTGTTGGACATTCCTCCTCACTATAGCAGTGGTACAACTTGCTACCGCAGACCACTGACTACCTTCACGTGTCCTTTGTCCATACAGTTCCTCGTGTATTACTACCTCCATATTGCCAGTGCTGCTAGTCATAGACTTTCCTGAGCATCTCATCATCTGCTATTTCCTGTTCCGTGATCACCCTGCTACCAGAGTACCATATTACCACCTATACTGCTCTGGTAAGCCTATCACCTGGTGATCCCTGGGTAAAGACTCCTAGTGCCCGTGACAGTAAGATCAGGCCATGACAGACCCAGATACGGAACCTACTGCTAAAGAGATGCTGCAGCATCTGGTCAGCCGTGTGGAGCAACAGGATGCTCGCCAACAGCTGTTACTTCAATGTTACCAATCGTTAACCTCCCAAGGAACATCTGGACAGACTGTTACAGCTAGTATTGAAGCTCCTGTGCTTTCCTCCGTTTCCCCAGTGCCATCCCAGGTGTCTACAGCTCCTACGCTTCACCTGCCTACTCCGTCAAAATATGACGGGGACCCCAAAACTTGTAGAGGTTTCCTTAACCAATGTTCAGTCCATTTTGAACTCCAACCTCAAAATTTTTCTACCCATCGTTCCAGAGTGGCCTATCTTATCTCATTGTTTTCTGGACAAGCCCTGGCTTGGGCCTCCCCTCTGTGGGAAAGAAACGATCCAATTCTACAAGATAGTGCCAAATTCATTTCCACGTTCCGAAGTGTGTTCGATGAACCAGGTCGTGTGACCTCCGCTGCTTCCAGCATTCTTCGTTTGCGACAAGGCTCCCATACAGTAGGACAGTATGTCATTCAATTTAGGATCTTAGCCTCTGAACTTCAGTGGAACACTGAAGCATTAGTTGCCGCCTTCTGGCAGGGGCTCTCCGATAAAATTAAAGATGCACTGACTACCCAAGAGCTTCCTTCGTCACTCGAAGATTTGATCTCTCTTTGCCATCGTGTAGACATGAGATTTCGTGAAAGAGAATCTGAGAAAACAACTTCTGCTAAAGCACCTCTTCGTTTAAACCCTCAATTTCGTCCAGTTTCACCTTCTGTGATTCCCATGGAGATAGGACGTTCCAAATTATCTTTAGAAGAGAGGAAACGAAGAGTAAAGAATAGACTCTGTATCTATTGTGCTGATTCCACACATATGCTCAGTTCTTGCCCTAAGAAATCGGGAAATGCCAGGCCCTAACTAGTTCTGGAGAGGTGAAGTTAGGGTCCCTGGAGTCCTCTCCATTGTCTATGAAATCTAAAGTCTGCGCTTTCGATGTTACGATTTCCTTTGCTACCAAATCCTTTGAGTCACAGGCATTGATTGATTCCGGAGCAGCAGGAAATTTCATTTCTAAATCACTAGTGAATCAATGGTCCCTACCAGTGATCACTTTAAAAACACCCATTACTGTGACGGCTATAGATGGATCACGTCTCATCAATGGTCTCATCACCCAGAGTACGTCTCCAGTAACCCTTCAGATTGGTGTACTACACCATGAAGAAATTTCGTTTTTAATTCTTCCTGTTACGACAAGTCCGATTGTCTTAGGCCTTCCATGGCTTCAATGTCACTCTCCCCAGATTGACTGGCGCACCCCTCAAGTTACGTCTTGGGGGCCTGAATGTCACCATCGTTGTCTCTCTCAAGTTATTCCTCTTAAAGTACAGCAATCTTCCATCTCATCTTCCTCCCCGGGACTCCCTCCTCAGTATGCTTCATTTGCCGATGTGTTTGATAAAGCTCAGTCTGAACGTCTTCCTCCTCATCGTTCTTGGGATTGTCCGATCGACCTTCTACCTGGCAAGACTCCTCCCAGGGGTCGGGTCTATCCTCTCTCGTTACCTGAAACTCAAGCCACATCTGAGTACATACAGGAGAATCTCCAGCGTGGGTTCATTCGACCTTCCACCTCTCCCGCTGGAGCTGGGTTCTTCTTCGTCAAAAAGAAGGATGGATCATTACGCCCTTGTATAGATTTTCGTGGACTCAACGCCATTACTATCAAGAATCGGTATCCCATTCCGCTGATCACTGAGCTATTTGATCGCATCAAGGGAGCTCGGATATTTACTAAGTTGGATCTTCGTGGTGCCTACAATTTAATTAGAATCCGTTCCGGTGACGAATGGAAGACCGCGTTTAACACCAGAGATGGGCATTACGAATATTTAGTAATGCCCTTCGGGCTGTGTAATGCCCCCGCGGTTTTCCAGGGTTTCATCAATGAGATCTTTCGGGACTTATTATATGTATGTGTCGTTGTCTACCTGGACGACATATTGATCTTCTCACAGGACCTGCCTTCTCATCACCAACATGTGGCAGAGGTCCTCTCCAGACTACGGAAAAACTCGTTGTTCTGTAAATTGGAAAAATGTTCATTCGAGTTACCCCAGATTCCATTCTTGGGGTATATAGTTTCCGGAGTTGGCCTGAAGATGGATCCAGACAAAGTAAATGCTGTACTACATTGGCCTCAGCCAACTACTCTTCGTGCCATCCAGCGTTTTTTAGGTTTTGCCAATTACTATAGACGCTTCATTCAAGACTTCTCATCCATTGCATCTCCCATTGTGGCCTTAACTCGGAAAGGGGCTAATACTAAGCAATGGTCATCTGAGGCTCTCCAAGCCTTTCAAATCCTCAAAGAGTCCTTCTCGTCTGCTCCCATTCTGCGACAACCTGATGTGACACTCCCCTTCTTCCTAGAAGTAGATGCCTCTAATGTGGGCTTAGGAGCTATTCTCTCCCAACGCTCGGAGCAACAAAAATTACATCCTTGTGCCTTCTACTCTCGGGGTCTTCTGCCCGCAGAGAAAAACTATACTATCGGGGACAAGGAGTTGCTGGCCATCAAAGCTGCATTAGAGGAATGGAGATACTTGTTGGAAGGAGCTCGCCATCCGGTGACGATCTTCACGGATCATAAGAACTTGTCATATTTGCAATCTGCTCAATGCTTGAACCCTCGTCAAGCAAGATGGTCTCTTTTCTTTTCCCGTTTTGAATTAATTATAACCTTCAAACCAGCTGCTAAGAACAAGAAAGCTGACGCTCTATCTCGAGCTTTTGTGACGTCCTCTGATGTAGAAGAGGTTCCCAACCATGCTATTCTAGACCCCAAATGTATTTCTCTGGCTGCTTCATCCACCAAAATGCTACCATTTGGGAAGACACTCGTGCCTCCTACTCTGAGGAGGAAAATCCTTTCGTGGTTCCATGCCTCTCGTTTTTCTGGACACGCCGGTGAACATAAGACCTTTGAGATTCTCTCTCGTAGTTACTGGTGGCCTTCAATGAGGAGAGACGTCAAAGAGTTTATTGCTTCCTGTGATTTATGTTCTCAGTTCAAATCCTCCCGCAGAACTCCAGCAGGGTTGCTGCGACCACTACCCATTCCGTCCAAGCCTTGGACCCATATTAGTATGGATTTCGTTACTGATTTGCCACCAAGTAAGAATCACAATACTATTTGGGTAGTGGTAGACAGATTTTCGAAGATGGCTCATTTCGTCCCTCTGTCCGGTTTACCTTCCTCGTCTACTCTGGCTGAACATTTCATTAAAGAAATCTTCCGCATCCATGGATGTCCGTCTGAGATTGTGTCAGATAGAGGAGTACAATTCGTTTCCAGATTCTGGCGGGCCCTTTGTAAAACCTTGGGCATACGATTAGCACTCTCATCGTCTTACCATCCGCAATCTAACGGACAAACGGAACGAGTCAATCAAGATCTTGAGACTTTTATTAGGATGTTCTCTTCAGCCAACCAAGACAACTGGGTAGAATTGCTCCCTTGGGCTGAATTCGCCCATAACAACATGTACCATGAGTCATCATCCAAAACTCCATTCTTTGTGGTCTACGGTCACCATCCGTCTTTTCCGGAATTTCCTGCCCTCCCGCCCACCCAAGTTCCTGCTGTGGAGACTGCTTGTCAGACCTTCAAAAATATCTGGTCTCAGGTCAAAACCTGTTTAAAGAAGACATCTAACAAATATAAGTCTTTCGCAGATAAGAAGAGGCGGGCTATTCCACCACTAAAAATTGGAGATCGTGTCTGGTTATCTACCAAAAATATTCGTTTGAAGGTTCCATCTATGAAATTCGCCCCTCGTTTTATTGGTCCATATAGGATCATTCAAGTTATCAATCCAGTATGTGTTAAACTTCTTCTTCCTAAGAATCTTCGGATCTCCAATGCCTTCCATGTGTCCTTGCTCAAACCTCTTATCATCAACCGTTTCTCGACTCCTTCCTCAGCACCGCAGCCAGTTCAAGTTCATCAGGAGGAGGATTTCGAGATTACTGAGGTATTGGATGCAAAAATTTCGCGAGGAGTCCTCCGTTTCCTCGTTCATTGGAAGGGCTTTGGTCCTGAAGAGCGTTCATGGATCAAAGCTGAAGATCTTAATGCTCCTGCCCTTCTGAAGAAGTTTTATTCCAAAAATCTGGACAAGCCCGGTTCCAGGCGTTCTGTGCCCACCTTTAAAAGGGGGGGTACTGTCACTCACCGGACTGTGAGTGCTTCTTCCGGACATTTAGGAACCGTGGCCGTCCTCCATCCTGAGGGACTGCGCATGCGCAGCCCTTTCTATACCTCCAGTGTATGTTCCTTTAACTTAATTGGCAGATCAGGCAACCTCCCTATATTAAGCACCTGTGGTCAACACCACGTTGCCTGATCTTGGAGTCTCATTCCCCATGAGTCTCTGAAGGTGTTCCTGTGTTTCCTTGTTTATTCAGCCCTGCTGATTCCTGTGGTTTCCAAACCACTTCTACCTCTGTGGTTTCCAAACCACTTCTGCTACTGTGGTTCCCATACCACTTCTACCATCTACTGTATCATCGTGACTGTGAGCTGATTCCTATCCGCTGCCTCCGTGCACTACAGTCTTCTAATCACTTCAACTCTACCATGTATCATTGGGACTGTTAGCTGATGCCTATCCGCTGCCTCCGTGCATTACAGGCTTCAACCACATCCACTCACCTGTTCATGATTGTGACTGCCAGCTGATTCCTATCCGCTGCCTCCGTGCACTACAGGCTTCAACCTGCAACTCGTCTGTGTTTCATCATCGTGACTGTTTGGCTGATTCCTATCCGCTGCCTCCGTGCACTACAGTCTTCAACCTGCAACTCGTCTGTGTTTCATCATCGTGACTGCTAGCTGATTCCTATCCGCTGCCTCCGTGCACTACAGTCTTCAACCTGCAACCCGTCTGTGTTTCATCGTGACTGTTTAGCTGATTCCTATCCGCTGCCTCTGTGCGCTTCAGTCTTCAGTCCTTGTCTACTCTACCGTGTTTCCTTGAGTCTGCTGCCACTATTGCTACCCGCTACTCTCCGTGATCATCTGTTCCAGTTCAACTCTGCTCCGGTGTCCCATCGTTACTGCACCTGCTGGTTGCTATTGGTTACCTCCGTGTTCCCGCAGAGACCCGCTGCTGTTACTTCTCAGCGCTACTCATCCATCTACTGCTGATCCGCTCTCCACGCCTTCCTGTGTTCCCTGCTGGTCTACCTACCTGTGCGCTGCACCTGCTAGACCCCTGCTTCACCCATCCAGGGACTTGTATCCTGCTGGCCTCCTGCCCTTCAGGTATCTCTGCACTCCTGTCTGACTGCCTTCTCCTGAACCACGGTATGCATACTTCCCATTGACTGTGCTGTGTATTGCATACCTTGCTGGACTGTGTTGGTTCTCCTCTGGAGTGTACTATCCGCTGAGTCTATTGCCATCATTGACTGTGTTATCTCATGCCGGATTACTTCAAGAGACTTTCTATATTGGCAGTGTTGTTCAGTCATTTATACATTTATATTGTGCATATTACTGTGGATCAAAGTCAAGGTGCCCGTGTATATATTGTGTTGCAGTCTCTCCCCGTGCACCTCCTCACATATATATTCAGTAGTACAACTTGCTAGTGGCAGACCACTGACTCCTGTTTACAGTTTCACCTGTTCCAGTATCCTCTCACATAGCAGTGGTACAACTTGCTAACGCAGACCACTGACTCCCCGGATACCTCCACTTGGATTCCATTCCTTCACTCAGACAGCGGTACAACTTGCTATCCGCAGACCGCTGACTCTCATCACCTCCTCGTTTCTGTTGGACATTCCTCCTCACTATAGCAGTGGTACAACTTGCTACCGCAGACCACTGACTACCTTCACGTGTCCTTTGTCCATACAGTTCCTCGTGTATTACTACCTCCATATTGCCAGTGCTGCTAGTCATAGACTTTCCTGAGCATCTCATCATCTGCTATTTCCTGTTCCGTGATCACCCTGCTACCAGAGTACCATATTACCACCTATACTGCTCTGGTAAGCCTATCACCTGGTGATCCCTGGGTAAAGACTCCTAGTGCCCGTGACACTCGGTTGGAAGAACAGGTGTTTGGAAGTTGGGAGCTAGACGGATCACACTGCGACGAGACTGTTCCTTCTCAGAACTACGCTCCTTGAATCGTAAGTCAATCTTAACGCAGAGGGAGATGAGATCGTCCAAAGATGCAGGGAGTTCCTGGGACACCAGCTCGTCTTTAATTCGATCCGAAAGACCCTGCCAGAATGTAGCTCCTAGAGCCTCATCGTTCCAGCGGAGTTCAGAGGCCATAGTTCTGAAGTGGACCGCATACTGCCCCACAGACTGGTTCCCTTGGCGGAGACGCAATAACCCAGCAGCGGCATTGGAAACCCTTCCGGGTTCGTCAAAAATCTTCCTAAAGGTGGATAAAAAGGTGGAGAAATTATGCAGGATAGGGTCATTCCGCTCCCATAAGGGGGATGCCCACGCTAAGGCTTGACCAGAGAGCAGTGATATCATATAGGCCACTTTAGCCTTCTCAGAAGGAAAATTCCCCGGCAATAGTTCAAAGTGGATGGAGCATTGGTTCAGGAATCCTCTGCAAAGTTTAGGGTCTCCGTCGAATTTAGGCGGATTAGGCATCCGTACTTGGGAGGAAGAAGCTGCTGCTGCTGAGGGGGGGTCTGCCGCAATCACAGGTACAGGAGGGCCGGTGGCCACTAAGGTGTTCTGAACAACATCCAGCCGAGTAGATAGGCTCTGGAGGAATTTTAAAAGTTGCTCTTGGTTTGCTTCCTGTTTGTCTATTCTACCCACTAAATGCTCCAGGAGATCTTTGACCGCTGAATCCATGGTCAGAGCAAACTGTAACGGATTACTGGATTCTCTACTAACCTTGATTAACGCTGGCTTACCTGAGGTGCGGAGTCTAACAATCTCCCCGGTATTCACCAAGAACCGCCGCAAGGCGGGATGTGTTTTGCTGCCAGGAGTCGCAGGTCGCGGTCCGCAAGGTTTGCCCCAAGGTGTAGTACAGCGGAGCAAGATGAGAGTAGTCGGACAGGCCGGGTCGGTACAAAGGCAGGCAATGCAGACAGAATCAGGAAGCGGTCTCGGAGTCAATCAAACCGGGTCGGTACACAGGTCACAAGAACAGAAGCGAGGTCAGCTAGCCGGGTCGGTACACAGAGGACAACGGAATCCAGAAGAGTGAACAAGCCGAGTCGGTACACTGGGAGTCAATACACATGAAGCAGGAACAAGGAAGGACACAGGAATCAGGAGCCAGGAACTGGTAAGTTGCTCTGACACTCACCAAGTGTCAGAGCTATGTTTTTATAGTGTGTCCCATTTGAATTCCCCGCCCTGGGGTAGTAATCACGTGACCGCCCTAGGTAGCGATCACGTGACCGCCGAACCCGGAAGTGCGCCTTCTGGGTCCGACGGAGCAACGGGGGAACGAGGAGAGGTGAGTATTCGTGACAGTATCCTAGCAACTCACTAACAGATGGCGATATGTCACATCCGGTTCCTTGGTTTTATTTGTTATATGGAGGATAGCGAGAGGATACATTCGGTTCAAGATCTCACTATGTGGATTATTTTAATATGTAAGTGCTTTTTAGATTTTATGTTTATATTTATAAAATGTTAGTTTACAACTGTCTATATCGACCCATTTCCGCCGGACCTCCGATTGGCTACATCCGGTATAAATGGGTTTTTTGTCCATTGATCAGTCTGACCTCCTTGATAAAGACCGTATTGACGGTTGAAACGCATCGGAGCCTAGACTGATTTATGAAATATCCTTAGTATTTGACCGATGAGAGAGAACGAGATGGAATCCACTTGATGGATATTCTATATGCGCTTGTACATTGGCGATATGGTAGGAGTATTTCTACATATCTTTTCACTGTTGGAATTTAATGCCTTTTATTGTCATCTTTAATGGGACTCAATAAAATTGCCCCTTTTTTATACAATATCACGCTAGATCTGTCTTTCTGTTGTTTCTATGGTTTTAATGTATTGAGAGATACTACGAAGAAAGAAATACTTACTGGCAAGATAATCTATGATTACCTAAGAGGGGACGGAAAAAGAGAGAAATAAAGAACTTGCTACATGCCCATCACTCACTACCCTCTGGTAGGAATTTATTTCTTACTTTATACATGGAGGTGACGGTGAGGTGAAAGTCACGAATATTTCTGTCCCACGAGTGACCATCTGTTATATATCCAGCATTGAAGAGACTTTATATGATATTAAGATATAGACGGTTGTTTTGCAAATTGGACTTATTTCATTTTTTGATGTTTATTTTATGAATATCATCATGTATTTTTATGTGTATGATTTTGTTTTTGTTTGAATGCATTATTATTGAAGAGACTTTTTGGGAACCTTTTAGCGCTGAGTAATCTGGATATTTATATTTCTACATTGTTATTTCACAGGTCTGTGTACCCTGTTTATTCCAGAGATTCGGCAGCATATTTGGATCTTTGAGCGCTGACAGTTTTTAACATTATGGCTAGATAAACTAGTTGCTCTGGCACCCTAATGGTGTCAGAGCAAAGTATAAATAGGAAGTGGTCCGTCCTCATCGGTGGGCAGCGGATTGGCGGTCAGCTGCTCTGACCGCCGACAGGAAATACAGAAGCGCGTCCCGTTGCTATGGTGACGGGCGCGCCTGCGCACCTCACCGCCGGAAGATGCGTCCCCGTTGCTTGGCAACGGGGCGCTCAGGAGACAGACGTCCGTCCCTGCCTAACGAGGAGGCGCAGGGACGACGTCTGACAGTACCCCTCTCCTTACAATTGGGGAGAACACCAGGTACTGAGCGACGTTTAAGAAAAGCGGGCAACAGTCTAGGGGCATGTAAATCTTCTTTAAAGACCCAAGATCTTTCTTCCAGGCCAAAGCCCTTCCAGTGTACTAGGTACTGTAATCGACCTCGAATTTTGCGTTCAGCAAGGACTTGACTAACCTCATATTCATTGCCCATAGTAGTTGGAATGGCTTGAGGAACAGTAGAGGAATGAACAAATTTGTTGAGGACCAGCGGTTTAAGGAGAGAAATATGGAAGGTGTTATGGATCTTCATTCCTGGAGGGAGTTGAAGTCTAACAGTAAGTGGATTAATTATTTAAGTCACTGGGAAAGGTCCAATAAAGCGAGGTGCCAGTTTCATGGAGTGAACCCGAAATTTCAGATTCCGGGTGGACAACCACACTTTGTCCCCCACCTGGAGAGCCGGCACAACTCTTCTATGATGATCAGCGGAAGATTTATAATGACGTCCGGATTTGAGAAGGTTCTCTTTAGTGGAAGCCCATATCTTAGCCATATCTTGAGTCATGGCATGAGCGGCAGGAACCGTGGAGGATGGGGAAGAGAACATGGGAAGAGTAGGATGAGTCCCATACACAGTAAAAAAGGGAGAAAATCCAGAAGAAGAGTGGACATGATTGTTGTGTGTGAATTCGGCCCAGGGCAGCAGAAGACTCCAATTAGACTGGTTATGAGATAAAAAACAGCGAAGAAAATATTCCAGATCTTGGTTTACTCGCTCCGTCTGGCCGTTAGTTTGGGGATGATACCCAGAGGAGAATTTGAGGCCAATACCTAGATCCTTGCAGAAAGCTCTCCAGAAGCGAGAAACAAACTGGACGCCCCGGTCAGAGATTATTTCTAGAGGACACCCGTGGAGACGAAAGATCTCTTTTACATGACCACGATGACTGGCCAAATCTGAAGAAAAGATTAAGATGTCGTCCAGATAAGCTACTACTGAGATGTAGAGAAGGTCTTGAAAAATCTCATTAATAAATGATTGGAAAACAGCGGGGGCATTGCACAGTCCGAAGGGCATCACTTGGTACTCAAAATGACCCTCTTTAGTACAGAATGCAGTCTTCCACTCGTCTCCGGAGAGTATACGAATGAGGTTATAGGCCCCCCGCAAATCTAGTTTAGTAATAATCTTGGATCCAGCTATCCAATCGAACAGCTCAGAGATGAGTGGCAACGGGTATCTGTTTTTAACAGTGATAGCATTCAATCGCCGGTAATCAATACAAGGCCGTAAGGAGCCGTCTTTCTTTTTAACAAAGAAGAATTCCGCTCCTGCGGGAGAGGTGGACTTCCTGATAAATCCACGCTGTAGATTCTCAGATATATAGGCAGTCATAGCAGTGTTCTCGGGAAGAGATAAAGGGTAGATTCTGCCTTTAGGGAGTGGTTTATCAGGTAATAATCCAATGGAGCAATCCCAGGGCCGGTGAGGAGGTAAAATCTCAGCGGCGGCTTTGCAGAACACATCTTGGTAGGTAATATATGAAGATGGTAATTCAATGTGAGGAGATGTCAGGTGACAAGGGAGAGAGGGTTGGCCAGGTTTTAGACCAGACAGACAGGACTTGAAACATTGTGAGCCCCAAGAGGTAACCATCGCACGATTCCAATCAAATTGGGGTGAGTGAAGCTTCAGCCAAGGTAATCCTAGAATGACAGTGTTGACAGAACGAGGAAGAACCAGAATCTCGATGACTTCAGAATGTAGCACCCATACCGTCAGCCGAATAGGAGAGCAGATGTGTGAAACTGACCCGTTGGAGATCCGATTCCCATCCACCGCGGTGAGAAATAACGGCTGAGGCAATCTCATTGTAGATAATTGGAGTTGCAATGCCAGAGTGGCAGTAATGAAATTTCCGGCAGAGCCGGAATCCACAAAGGCTAAGGTCTCAAAGGGGCCGACAGATGTATCCAAGGAGATAGGCATGAGGCAGTCGTTGCTAGAAACTGTGTAGGGAGTAATAACTCCAACTCCTAAGTCGGCCTCCCTGTCACCGATTAGGAGGGGGCATTTCCCGGTCTCTTGGCACAAGAGGATATGGTATGACCAGGATCCCCGCAATACATGCAAAGGTTTTGTTTGAAGCGTCGCTGACGTTACTCAGCAGAGAGCCGTGATCGGCCGATTTGCATCGGTTCTTCTTGATGAACCGGATTTTGAAACATGGGAGCAAGGCGAGTGGAGGTCCGTCTGGAAGCGGAACGTTCCTGAGTACGCTCACGGAAAACGTAGATCAATGCAGTTGCATAGGGAGACCAGGGAATCCAGATCAGCAGGAAGTTCCCGAGAGGTTAACTCATCCTTAACCCGGTCTGATAGTCCTTGCCAAAATGCCGCTACCAATGCTTCATTATTCCAACTGAGCTCAGAGGACAAGGTGCGGAACTGTATTGCGTACTGACCGACTGTCAGAGATTCTTGGTGGAGGTTAAAAAGACTGGAGGCAGCTGAAGATATGCGTCCGGGCTCATCAAAGACCTTCCTAAAGGTCTCAATAAAGGTGGAGGCGTTGGAAAGCATTGGGTCATTTCGTTTCCACAAGGGAAAGGCCCAGGCAAGAGCTTGTCCGGACAATAGGGAAATAATAAATGCCACCTTGATGCTTTCAGAGGGAAAAGATGCAGGGTTGCACTCGAAGTGGATAAGGCACTGATTCAGAAATCCTCTGCATCTCTTGGGCTCTCCGTCAAACTTATCCGGTGGGGAAAGTTTCAAAGCCGCAGTGGACGCCACAGCAGGAGAGAAGGAGGTGGCTGTAGCCGCGGAGGTAGTCACGGGAACATTCTAAACTGAAGTCACAGAGACCTGGAGGGTCTCAAGGCGTGCAGCGACTCCTTGAATGCAATGAAGTAACTGCGCCTGCTCAGCCTCCTGTTTTTCAACTCTATGAGCCAGGTGGAGTAGAAGGTCTCGTGCAGAGGGTTTGTTAGCATCGGTTGACATGGCCAGAGCAAACTGTCACAAAGATGACTTCAGTACCTGCAAGTATTGGCACTACTACACAAGGAGGCGCGGAGTCTAACACGCCGCCGATATTCACCAGGGACCCCCGCAAGGGAGTTTGGACTTCGCGGCGAGCGACGTGCAGGTCGCGGCCCTCCCAGGAAGCTACTTGCGAGGTAACAGGGAAATCCATAGTCGTAAAGGCAGGGTCAAATCCAAACGGGCAGAGAAGGTACCAAATCAGGAGGCAGAGAATAGTCAGCAGGCCGAGGTCAAACCAGAGTAGCAGGACAAGACAAAAGGAGAATCCAAAGGCGAGGTCAGGAAGCCGGGTCAGTAACAGAAGTCAAACAAACAGGATACTATATTAGTAACAGGAACGCTGGAGGCTAGATAAACTAGTTGCTCTGGCACCCTAATGGTGTCAGAGCAAAGTATAAATAGGAAGTGGTCCGTCCTCATTGGTGGGCAGCGGATCGGCGATCAGCTGCTCTGACCGCCGACAGGAAATCCAGAAGCGCGTCCCGTTGCTATGGTGACGGGCGCACCTGCGCGCCTCGCCGCCGGAAGACGCGTCCCCGTTGCTTGGCAACGGGGCGCTCAGGAGACAGACGTCCATCCCTGCCTAACGAGGAGGCGCAGGGACGGCGTCTGACACTCAGGTGCCACTAACTGCATTCGAGGCCTCCTAGAACAGATTTATGAGTGCACTTGGACCCTTCTTTGAGTGTTGGCCCCTCTGCAGTGGGTGAAATGGGCACCAGTGTGTCTCTGCTACCCTTGAAGTCGTGATGCTGGTAGCCTACACCTGGTACCTGTTTGTCAAATAACCTGAGCCTAAGAAAATACTGCTCCACAAATTACTCTCCCGATCCAACATCCTGACAGTTAGTGTGACTTTTCAGGAAACAGTGTTTTGGACGTTCTCGGTTGCTGTCTCACCATTTACCTTCCCTCTCAAGGTCTAAGCTAGCCTCTCAGTTACAATCTCATCTCAAGAGGGGTCAAGAACATCTTAAAAATTGACAGGTTAAGAGGCAGCCCAGGAGTGATCTTTGGTAGTGGGGAAGGACTAGTGGCCGAAGCTATCAGTCACTTCAATCAAGTTCCAACTCTTATTCTATTCAATTCGTTCTAGCTAGTACCGTTACTTTATGTTCACACTGGTTTGTGGCTAATCGAAAGTATGTAATTTGTTACCACTACTCATACATTATACATTTATTATCAATAACATGAATACCCCTATCACCTATTATAACTCTAGGGCTATCACATTGAAAAACAAAAGCTTTGAGTATGACATAGTAATACATTAGACACATTTCAATACACCTTTACCCAGACATATTTCATTGATACACCAGTGTATACTTGAGAATCCTGCATGGTGGTAATTGGATGACGTGGATTTGTTTTACCTGGAGAAAAAAAAACATCTGCAGGAGGGATATGGGATGGCTCTATTGGAGTCATTTTCCTGACATTCTCTCAATCAAGACAGGACGTTGCTGTCCTAGTAGCTTGAGAAGAAACGTCTGGTGCACCCCAATATGCTCTTACCCGCTTGCGCATACATTCTGTACCCATCTGAGCCAGACCATGTGCTGCCTCCGCTGGGTCTGGAAGATACACCCCGGGAGCTACTGGTCTACCTTGTCCATCTCTCCAGGGTCCACCAGACTCCTCACCACATCTCTCCACCTTCCAGACAGTTTATTCTTCAGGTAACACAAATCTTCATATATTAACCAATATGTGTATGCGTGCATGTGTGTGTGTGTGTGTTCACATTTTAAAACAAAAACAATACAACGAAAAACAAAACAAAACATTCATTTGTTAGCTGTCACATAAAACCCTGCTGTCTATTTGCCAGCTATGTTCTGCCTTGTGTGACAGCCATGTATGGTCGTGTATGTAAGTGTGGACTTTACTAGCAGCTACTTCAGTTGGTAACTGTGTCACTGTATAAAGTCCTTTATGTAGTGTCCTACTCATGTGCTGGCATTGCTATAAAAAGGTTTTTCAGTCAACTCAACGTCGCCCCCTAGACTAGAAAAATGCTGAAGACCAATGTATATCAATCGATTTTCCCTCTGCCAACTCACATGCCATTCTTAGTACCTCACATTCAGCTACTTGACTAAGTGAGAAAGGCAAAGGGGTCTATTTCTATAACTATTTCTTCATATATAACAGTATCCAGTACATGTCAGTCTATCAGTGAAAAAATATAAAACACAAAAATTCTACATTTTCTGGGGTTTCACATTATGTTGTATCTTGTGGCAAAAATCCTACTCCAATGTTCTACACAGAGATGCATATCTGTATGCCTAACCTCTAGCGATCTCTCTACCCTTTGTGCATAAATATAAAGGCACACTTTGTACAGGAGGCTAAAAGCAGATATGCAATCTAAAAAAAAATGAATCGTATTTCCACAACAAAAACTTTTTGCTTAAAAACCAGCATTTTCTATACACATAACACCAAACCCCTGACTGTTTCTGTAAGTCATGCCAATCTAGTGTGTATATCCCTGAGTTTGTCTTATGTAAAAAAATATGTCTTAGCCCCATTAATGAGACTGTGTCTATGTCTTTTCATATGTCTATACAAGAGAAGAGAGAGAGAGAGAGAGAAAGATAGAGAGACACTAGCATAGATGTAAAGAATGAGAAATAAGAAAGCAATGAATAATAGAAATACAAAGATTTGAATACAAGGGTTTGAAAACAAACATACATGCAGAAAGGGAGATTTTACAGCAAAAATGACAGCTGGATTGGACTCTATGGGAAAATGGCTGTATTCATTTCACTAATGCCCTTAGCTATTTGCTAAACTATGGCCCCTCCCCATACTTGACTAAGGAGTCTTACATCAACCATGCAATCCAGTGTTGTCCGTCATTTGTTCATTAAGAACTTGGTATCACATTGACTACATACCTTTGTAACGGACTTCCTGACTTATGACGGAGAGATAAAAAAAAAATTAACTCTTGGTCACTCATTTTGAGATACATAAAACGATATTTTGGCGCATTTTTGGATAATGATTCTCAGCCAAACAAATTATCATGAGTCACTGCAGCCTAAGCAAAGAGTGTTCTAATGATCCATTGTTAAGTAGTCTTTCAAGAGTAATTTGCCTATTTCTCTATCCCACCCGTAAGCACTAAGTCTATATTCCTTTCATCTATTTTTATCTGTGAGGAAAAAAAACAAGATAGTTATGTAATGATAGCAAACAAAACAAACATTTTCATTCTTTACCCTAACCCTAACCCTAACCCTAACCTCTCAGCGATCAGAAAAGTAAACATGGCAACATACAACAAACAAGCAACATACACAAAGATTACTTTAAATCAGTTTGTTTTCTAAACTTGCACATTAATACTTACCACAGATTAACATTTATTTTGCCTGGTTGTAGGAATATAGGTATGACCTGATTTCTAGGGTTTGACTATAGTTCTTCCTCAAAGTACTTGTGTGCAGGCACTGTTGGGAAACCTTTGAGACTTGTGTATGCCTTCTTTGTGGGTGTCTTTGATCTTTTCTGTTTACAGTATCTCCTTATGTGTCCCTCTTTATGGCAGTTGCAACACTTTCTTGTCTCATATTGTTTCTGTTTCTTAAACCAGGTGCTATTATACTGTGGTGGTGTGTGCAGTCCCTCTGGTGCTGGGCATCATTATCATATACCATCATTAGCCTATCACTCTGTGCTTTTTTCTTGTTACATATATTCTTTTCATGACCTATAACTGACTCCCTGAGAACACTTATAGTGATTCCTCTCCAGTGTGGTAATGAACTTTGCACCCTTCTTTTCAAGTTTTCCCTGAGGCCATCCATTAGAACTGAAACAGCAACCTCCCTGTAGTGTACATTATCCTTTATGTCTGATACCCCAGTATATTTGGCCATCGCTATCAGAGCCCTGCAAAAATAGTCTGTTGCATTTTCACTGTCCTTTTGTTTGATAGTAAAAATTTTACTCCAGTCCACTATCACTGAAAAATATATGGCCAACTGCGTGATTATACGTCTAATATTGTCCTAATTATCATCCTCGGTTAAGGATTTATTCTCCTCCAACATATAATCCTTAATGAACTTTTGTATATCAATATTGAGAGGAAGACAGGCTCTAAGCACCATTCGCCAATCTTTATT
This sequence comes from Mixophyes fleayi, assembly GCF_038048845.1. NCBI lineage: Eukaryota > Metazoa > Chordata > Amphibia > Anura > Limnodynastidae > Mixophyes > Mixophyes fleayi. The sequence continues at coordinate 112,734,731 of NC_134407.1, read as the reverse complement.
AGTAGGCTCATGTGCATTACCTAAATGTCTAATAAATTTCTGACTCTTGGCCAAATCTTTTCTAGGATCAGGGAAATCAGACATAATTGAAAACATTTCAGACCTAGTCCATGGATCATGCTTTGCTACATGTTTTAAGAGAACTTCACCATCTCTGTCCACCTTCCCATTAGGAACTGCTGTTGTGCGAACAGGATGTAAGCCTACCAAATCACTATGTTCTGAACCAGTTGCTGGAATCGCTGTTGCAGTACAATGAATGTCTCCCCCTTTGTTAATCTTTACATTATTCTCACCAATTTCAGCCGCTGCCCTTGCTGGTGGGATTGTTCCTTTTCCTTGTCCTGAAACATTACTTTTAACATTACTTAAAACAATATACAAGTTACTAGTTACAGTTTTTACATTTTTGGTATTGGCTGTACTTTCCGCCCCAACCTAATTTGTCAGGGGGCGTGCTTGCGCTCAGTTCTCCACGCTTTGCAATGCACACTTCCGGAATGCTCATTTCCGATACGCTCACTTCCGCTGAACACGCGCTTCCTTGCCACGTGTAGCCTTCTTCTTGCCACAATTTTAAACAGTCATCATGTTTAATTCTCACTACTGTTGATCTAATCAACCATACCTTTTCTTTAACATTACCCAGTACCTCTGAATTAAGACTCCCTATTGTTGGGAAAGGCCTAACACAATCTTTGGTCATCTCGACCCACGTGTCGCAATACGCCGTTGCATATGCCCCATACTTCTTACACATGAGAAACCTTGCTGAATCAATAAGGCCTTCCATAGGCAGTACCTTGGCCATCTCTAGCGTATGTTTATGACTTATTTTTGAACAATAACTTTTATGCTGAACACAGACATACCGCATGACTCTGATCCTTCTAGCAAACAATTTCAACCCATTACTATAAACACTCTACCGCTAGAGATCTCTAATGGCCGTGGACCTATTTCCGCTAGCCGCGTCCACTCGCTTCTTCTCGCCCCAGGCGAGGACCCCTAACACAGAAATATCTCTGTGGGCCCCAGGGCTATCAGCTCCTCAATACCCCGGCTCTACCACAAAATCTGTTGAGTTTATTATCGCTGGTAGCACAAAGTCGATACAATCAACCTGCCTTTCCAGTATAATTCCTCCAAGCTGCTGTCCCAATTCACAATCACGGTTGTCCTTACCTTGCGGTCATATAAAATGCCAATAAAAAGAAACATTTTTCTTTTCTGTCCCTAGATTCAAGTTAGCATTCCTTCAGATTATGCAACAACGGACATTCGGTTTCGCAACACAGCGTGAACAACAGGTTTTGAACACATTGCATTCTTTCCCGTATGAGACGCGTCCGTCAATCCACCCTTTGTTGAGGAACCAAAAACTGTAAGCGTTGCATACCTGCCGATAACGAAACCTCCAAACTCAGAGCCCCCAAGTAATGGGTGGGTCTAGGGTAAACAGGTCATAGGCTCGTTCAAACTAAAGAATCCAAAGGTGGGGGTCATCTCTCCAGGGGATGTGCTCCTTTCTTCCCGCCAAGACTCCAGTTACAACTAGTCTATTAGCATTTTACAGTCTGATATCAATCTGACTATTTATTCCCTAACATCAATAACTAGAGTATGCAATATGCGATCTCTTCGGCGATGGAACCGGACAGCTGCTGATGAATAGGGGATTAGAATGATATCAGACATGACACATTTCCTATAACCTGAAGTGTACATATAATCATAATATATAAACTAATAATAAACTAAATACTATCCAATATGAATATGAATTATATAAATAACTAATTATTGTAATGCGAGTGTGTATGTGCATATTTTACCGTGCGATCGCAGTATGCTACGTGTAGCGTGGCATACTGTGTGCAATCGACCAATAAAACAATATTAACCAATATACTTTTGTTCATCCAATTATACGACTTCGACATGGTCTTCCAGTCAGGGTGGTAAATTGGATTCATTCTATTTACAAGCAGGCCGAGAGCTTCCCTCTTGTGAATGCTTGGGTGGGTCCGTCGTTTGTGGTCAGCTCTGGTGTAAGGCAAGGTTGCCCCGGGGCCCCCTCCTGTATGTGTTTGCAATAGATCCTTTCATACGAAGGATTGAAGGCGGCTCGATAGGAGGGGTGCTGTTGGGTTTGGAGTGTCCTCTGAAGGTCGTGGCCTACGCCAACGATGTTACTGTTGTCTTGTCGAGTCCAGCAGAAGCAATAGAGGTAGCAACTTCCAGTGGCTCGTTGGTAAACCAGGAAAAGAGTGAAGTTTTCTGGATGGGGAGGAGGGTTGTGAATTCAGTCTTCTGGACAGTCTCCCCCTGGCTAGTAACAAGATCAAGATCTTAGGGATTCAATTCGGCCCTGGTGATTACGGCAAGCAAAACTTTTAACTTAGGCTGGTGGAAGCTTCCCGGAATGTAGAGAGCTGGAAGAGGTGGAAACACTCTCTCAGGGAAAGGGTGGACCTTGTCAAGACCTTTCTGATCTCGGTATTCTTGTATATCAGCTATGTGTGTTTTTTGCCAGAGTCTTTATGGTCTAGGGTTACGCAGTTTTCTTCCAGTTACTCTGGGGAAATACGCTGAACCTGGTCAGGCGGCCTGTGACTTATCGACTGAGGAAGGATGGTGGCCTGGGCATGATTAACCCAGTGCTTTTCTTCATCACAACTTTTTTAAAGTTGCACCTGAGAAGTCTCCTAGTTGAGACCCCCCCTCGGTTAGTGGGTGGCTTCAGGGTTTTGGTGGATCCCTTCCACATGGTATGGGGGGGGGGCGCGGTGAAAAGCTTTCCGGTCCGGCACAGGTTTCTCCTGGCCTACGTTTCCTTGGGATTGAAGGTGCCAAGGCCTTGAGGCCTGGGGGCTGGGGAAGTCAGAAGCTCTTCTAGAAGGAAGCTGGAGATGAGAGTCCTGCACTCCCACTTCTGGGTTCCGCTGTCACTGAGGGACTGCCCGGGTGATGTGAGTTTGGTGGGGCTTTCTATAATCCATTCAGGGAGAATCCTGTTGAAGCTTTGGGACATTGCCTGGCTCTCCTTTCAAGGGAGACTCTACGTGAGAGGGAATCTCAAGTATAGAAATGCTGATGATCGTGGCTGACCGCGGGAGGAGTGTCTAGGGGTAGAGGAGACTATGGACCATTTCTTGCTTCAGTGGCCCTTTAACGTAAAGGTTTATAAAAGAGTCCCTGGATCCTTGGGAATCCTCTGCCTTTCGGGGCTTCGTTACCCTGAATGGGTCTACCAGGCATTCGAGGCCAGGTGGAGGGCTTTTGATTTCTGTACCCTTTTTCTATTCAGTTTAGTCGTTAGATACTTCACGTGGAATGCACGGTGTCAGGTGTCCATCAGACATAAAATCCTTCCTTGTGAAGTGGTGGTGGGTGACATTCTCCACGAGGTGTGGAAGTTGAGGGATATGGAGGGACGTTGAGTGACCAATGCCAACTGGGTCAGGCTCTGGCGGGGTCTGAGACCTCCGTAAGGAGGTCAAAGTCCGGCGCCTTTCCTTTCTAAATTACTTTTCTTTCTATTCTTTCACCCCACCTAGATTTTGGTGGTTAAGAGTACTTTTCAAGTGTCACGACTGAGTATAGCGTACCTGCTATCGTTGGCACTACTCGGAGAAAGGTGCGGAGTCTAACATGCCCCTGGTATTCAGGGACCCCGCAAGGAGGTATGGACTCAGCTGCAGGGAACACGCAGGTCGCGGTCGTTCCACGAGTCAGATAGCGAAGCACAAGAGGAAATGTCAGACAGGCCGGTTCAGCAATGGTGCGGGCAATGCAGGTACACAGGGAGAATCCGAAGGGGTGGTGAGTCAAGCCGGTCGGTAGTGTACTGACAGCAAGGTACAAAAGGGAGATACAAAAGAGTAGTCGAGGCAATCTGGGTCACGAGGGTCACAGGCAAACAGCAATAATCAGGAGGCAGGCAAAGGGTCAGGAGATAGGATATCACAGGAACACACTGGAAAAGCTGGAGGACAGGAAGACCTGAAACTCTGGCACAGGAGGTGGGATCCAGAGAGGCTTAAATACTCCTGGTAGCCAATAAGCCTCAGCGCCGCAGTGCTGTCATACTACTAGCGCCGTAGCGCTGTCAAACACTAGCGCTGTAGCGCTTCCTTCCTGCAGCGTCCCATTGCCTAGCAACGGGAACGCTTTCTGAACTTGTAGCCGGGCGGCCGAGCGGAAGTGACGCGTCTGGTTGCTAGACAACCAGACGCGCTGAACGGCACAGCGGGACATCTGTCCCGATCTCACAGGCGGTATCTGACATCAAGTATGGCTTACATGCACCTGCAGCTTGCTTCTTTGCGGCGGGTAGTGTATTTGTGAAATTGTATTTGGTTATGTTATAGTTTAGTGGTGGCATCCTTTTCTATTTTATGTGGTTTTACTTTTTTTTATATATGTATTTATAGTCCTATTTATATTGCCGGACTCTGTTTGAGCCTGGTTAAGAACAATTCCAGTGCCTAGCTTTGTGGTTTGTGATTTTATAAAAAAGTGGTGCCACCCTTTCGTAATGTTACTGTATGCTTATGTTGCAAGGCTTAATAAAAATACCTCCATCCCATTCCCTATTTTGCTCACACAATAAACCTAGTGGTGCAGAGCTTTTTAAAAAATGAAAGGGACGTGCAGGAGATGCTGTGGCCCGTAAAATATCTGGACATTTTCGGCATTCGGTAGGAGATTGCAGCAGCTGCAATAGCAATTTAATTTGCCCTGCCACCAACTGAAGCAAGAGGTGGGGACGAGGTGGAATTTCACCCATTATATGCTTCTGCGGATGGAGGAACAGCGAAAAGCCATCCACGCTTACTCCACAAGCCATTACACTGGAAAAGGAGGGGGGTGTATTTTAGTCAAGCGCAGTGGAGAATACTTTCCGTGTTCTGAAAGATGCTGAAACCATTCAAAGTAGTCGCCTGTGAAGTGAGCTCAGACACTGCTAGCTTGAGTCAAGTGATTCCCTTAATCAGACTTTTGGAAAAGCAGCTTGAGAAACTGAAGGAGGAGATTAAACAAAGCAATTACTCTATGTATGTCAGACTTGTAGATCAAGTACTTTCTTCGCTTCGCTAGGATCCAAGAGTTATCAATATCTTGAAATCAGATCACTACATTTTGGAAACTGTGCTTGATCCTCGGTTTAAGAGTCAAGATGTCTTCTTTTTGTTTGCAACTGACTCAGCTCTGAAGAGATGCAAGGAGCTCCTGGTGAGCAAGATGACAGCTTAAGTGTTACGTGACAGGACGGAATCTCCTCCTTCAGTTTCTCACTCAACTGCTGCTAGGAAAAAACTTTGCTTTCCCAAGACACCCAGGGATGATGCAGATAACTCTGCACCAAATTTTTACATCCGGTCTGGTCTAAAAGAATTGATCAAAAAACGTGACACCTCTGCCGTAACTCCACCTGATCCTACTATAAACATCCAAAGGATGGTGGAGGATGATTTTCACGACAGCATAGTAATAGACACATCAGACAGTCCCTTTACATACTGGGAGGAAAAAAAGGGAATTTGGAGACCCATGTACCAACTCACTTTACACTACCTATGCTGCCCACCCTCAAGTGTGTACTCGGAAAGAGTTTTCAGCACAGCAGGAAACCTTGTCAGCGATCGGCGTAGGAGGCTACTTCCTCAAAATGTGGAAAAGATGATGTTCATAAAAATGAAATTCAAGTTCCACGAGGAAGGCCTTTCCAATTACTTCAAAATACTGAGATTTCTATAACGGTGGATTCCAGCGGTGATTAATTAATAATGTGTGAGGATGATGTACACACTGATGAGGGTAGGACGAGGCTGAGGATGATGACAACAACATCTTGATGCAGGACAACTTTTAAAAAAAGTCTTACAACCTAAATTTTCTTATTTAGAAAAAAAAAATATATATATTTTATTGCTACTATTTTTGTGTGTTAGCACTAGAGAGTATAGTAATTAATTCTGTCTCAAGTGCATTACTGCTTTACTCATTTTGAGATTCAGATTATTGCAAATATAAAACAAACTGCAACAAATATTGACTATTTAAATGCTATGTCTGTTACAGTCTTATGATTGAAGTGTTAACTCTAATAAAGTCATTTAAAACAGTCCTTTTTAATATAATCAGTTCAATATTATTCAAAATATTTGGGTAATATAAGGAAATATCCCCATTGCTGTCAACACATTATTTAAGTTAATTAAAACTTCAATTTATTGTCCACTACATGGTCACATAAATCATCAATGACACTTTCTATTTTTATACTCTAAATTAGGTGGTACATGATATCATATTTATATCCATTTTTTGACCTCCACATAGTTCACAGTCTAGATTAAGGTTTGTGTTCCTGTGTCTAGCACTGTGAGATCCCTAGCTTTCCCCCAGCTGTCTGCAATACTTTGCTCATTTACATTTTAATTAGATCTCAGGAAGTCAGAGAGATCCTAGGCAGCCCAGAACAATGTCAGCTCCTGTGTGTGCTGTCACTAATGAACTTAATTAGATGATTAGCAGTGTTCATTACCCTTCACTACCAGGTTGTGGAGCTGATAAGAAACTGGAGGAAGTCAACATGTGCTTACTCAAGCTGTTTCTCATGCACTTTAAGAGTGGTTATACTACAGTCCTTTAACATTGACAATAGGATAGGGTGCTGATTTGAGTCATATTCTGCCCTAAAAAATGCTTGACAGCTAATCTAACTAAGAAGATGTCACTAACAAGATGACTTAATATAAGTAAATGTGAAATCCAGTTGACAACTTGATGAGTTTGAAGCATCCCAAATCATATCTGTAATGGGTGACACATTTATTTTAGAATGTATTCAATCTAAAGCAACCAAAGCATTTTCTCATTCAACCAAACAACCCAGGGTTCATTTACTAAAGTGACTTAGGTTATAAGCATTTTTGGGATTTTATACATCAACTGTGGAACAACATTTAATATGGCCTGGTCCACATTCTCTAAGTGTTGAAATGGTGTCATCATGAGTATGCCTATAAGCAGAATTACATTATATGGTCACAGAAGTTTGGTGGCTGCCTTAAAATCTGTGCTTCACATGCCTGTCAAGTCATATGTGAAAAATTTGTGTCTTTCAATATATGTAACCACCTATCTGTGTGGACCTAGTGGTGCATAGATGGGTAATGTACATCCTCACTTGCTTTCTTCTGTGTCCTCGCTAGCTCTTGGGTGTGGGTATAAGTGACTGGATGGTCCACATGTGGATTTTACAGAAATTTCTGTGAAGTGTGGACACAGGTGTATTAACAGGTGTGGTGCAGTACAATAGATTTCACAGTAGGTTGGGTGCCAGACCATCACTTGCTTGTAAAATTGGAACAGTTTTATTTACACACCTCTTTTACTCCAACACAGTCTCTAATGGTTCCAATGATAAATCAAGTTTATACAGCTCTTTCCTCCTCCAGCATACTTCTAAAACAGGTAACATGAATACATGTGTATGGGACAGTCACATTTAACATGAGCAGGTGCCATCACCGGGGTGGACACTAAGAGATGAGGTGTGTAGCTCCTGAGAGCTGGTGACAGGGATAGTTGTGTCTTTGGGTGAGCGGAGTTTAGCCTCGCAGTGCAAATGTGCCAACTCTGACTATAGTTACATCACATCAGAACGGGGTCTTTACAAAACTTGGGTTTCCCGGGCTAAGATGAGTTTGCCATCTTGCCAGTGGCCTTGGACAGGTCAGGAGGAGGTCCTGGGCTCCCCCAATGTTCTGGGAAGTAGGTCCGTGATGGGCAGCCATGAGGTCTGATGGATCTTGTCAAAACAGTGGAAGAAAACCACATAGAATAAAAAAGCCCATTTGCAAGAAAAATGGGTTGTGCATGGTGGATGTCGCAAGCTACAAATTAGTTATCCCAATTAGGAGCTTATCCCAATGTGTTTTAAGCATCAAGTGAAAAAGGGGACATACACATAGGGGGATGCCCACCATCAGGGGTACCCCGAGAAGAGGCAAAAGAAGTGTGTGATTCTGCCTTGAATTTGCAGTTCTATTAAGAAGGGGGAGAGCCCGCAGAGAGCAATTACCTCAACAAGTCAGGAGAGCCTTTGAAAATTAAGCTGATGTGTGGAGCTCAGTGTGTTTATCTCACAGTAAGTGGGAGATGTTTAACTAGCACAGTAGTGAGGAGCCAGTGAGGAGCCAGTTGAAGAGTTCCTCACGTAAAGCGCTGCACGAGGAGGAAAATTACCATTAGTGAGGAGAGAGCTGTCCTGTGTAAAGTGTGACTGCAGCAGGAGAGTCCTTGGATAACAGGATAGATGTTAAGAGAGCAGCCTGGATGACCCTCACTGTGGTAAAAGCCCTGCCAAGAGCTGTGTGGCTGAAATAAAGAGACCCTGGGTATATTGTATGATAAACAGTGTAGCATCAGAAGAGACCCCTTGAAAAGTGCCGCAATATGTTTAGGGAGAGTCCTTGTATCTAGGCAGTGTGGCTACATGGAGCGAAGGAATCCCTAGCTAAGGGGATGACTGCTAGCTGTGTTATGAGGACACGAAGTGCATGAGTTTGTCATTTGTGTGACAATAGTACTTTGTAAATATTAAGCTTATTATACAGGAGAAGTGTAAATAAAAATGCTTATTTGATTTTATGAGATGGTTTGTTCACTCCATAACACAACTGTGTTTAACACCAGTGTCTTTGGGGGTGATGATGTCACAAGAGAGAATCAGATAGAGTTTAGTGTTGTTATCCAATGATTCCATGAATTGATGAGCGTTGTATTTTATTTACATGATCTTTACCCACAGTGCTATGATTTCACTGCATTCTGCTGTGCTACACTAGGGGGTATATTTACTAAACTGCAGGTTTGAAAAAGTGAAGATGTTTCCTATAGCAACCAATCTAGTTCTCATTTATTTATTACATTTATTACATTCTACAAAGTAACAGACAATTTATCTGAGCAAACATTTAACCTACATTGTTGATACACAATTTGCAAATAATTAAATCTATGCTTTTCTTTAACTCTCTGTTTGTTACAACATTTTTATAAATTCTTTACATTGCAGTCTTACCTCTATGGATATTAAGCACTGGAAGCATTAAACAAAATTAATTACTGGGGTTCTGTTGTTGATATCTTGTGTAATAATTGAATTAACTCCATAAACACCATTTTTTCCATTACATTCTCTCTTTTATCGCTGCAATTTACAATTACATTTTGCTAGGTAGTTATACCCAACTCCCTGGCGATACAGGCTAACATCGGGCATTGCTGTGCCTACACTGCTGGTCGTGATTGTACACATACTTCAGAATTTGCCCAACATCGATATCGGACATCACAGTCGTTTATCGTGTGAGTGGCACAATAATCAGGGGAAAAACCTGTAGTGTGTACCCAGCCTTACTGAGGTGAGAACACCCATTTTTGAATGAGAAAGGGATAGCTCGCAATGATAAATAGGCCCGAAATCTGCTAACACAAAAGTCTGGGTATAGAATTGCTTTGCTTTCACTTCTGCTTTTTTCTTTACTTTTCCCTGCATTATTTTTGCTGGTTTTGTGAAGCCTCAGAGCCCTCACCATCGAAGTAAAAGCACTGGTGCTGTGCAAGGAGGTCCTTCCCGTTCTCTAGCACACGGCCAAAGCTTGGCCACCTCTTGCTGCTATCTGCAAGATCACCACAAGGACAGTCTTCCACTTTATCTGGGGCTCCAAAATGGACAAAGTGAAGCGGTTGTTTATTTACAAAGAGCCCTTAAAAGGCAGGGAAAGGATATCTGATATCCCTACCATACTGCGAGCCTTCTTTGTTAGTATGAGAAGGTGGGGGGAATGTCCAAGCGCCCAAAACGCAACAGGGTAAAAGGAACCCTGTTTTCCTGTGCCGGGCACTCATTTTACTGTAAGGGAATACGGGAGGGGCAGCTCCACAAGGTGAGTGCACCACGGGAACAGCCCTTGCCAGGCTATTCTCACGGAAGCGGGTCTACGACGGCGACTCCCTCTATCTCTGTGGCTTCAGGGGTTTTCACTCGCAGGGGTCTTCCAAAGACCTTATCTGATGACCAATGCCTGTAAAACAAGGGAGACCAAGCCACACAGAACAATCCCTTCCCCCAACACCCCAGGTACTCACCAAATCCTGACGGACCACTATGGGATGCACCGTACCTTTCTTCTCCTCAAACGGAATTCTCCCACTCACACGTCCTTGGCCTTCTGGGTCCACTGGAACTCTGTCGCTCCACAGGTCTCTGCCCATGGCCCGAGCCCCGGCTGTTACACCTGCCTTGTCCTGGAGCTCAAGACTTTAGGTGCCGTTCCAGACAGATGGAGGGGCTTTGTAAGCCACTCCCAGTAACTTATCCACATAACTATCAAGTGACCAAGTGTCCCCTACACTACCCAGAGACTGAATGTCCCACTCAATTAGAGGCCTGCGCTGAAGGGCCTTGCGCCTGCTATGTTCCCAAGGGCCTTGCGTCCTGCTACGCTCTCAAGTGCTTTGCGGCCTGCTTCTTTCTCACAGGCCCTTCTACGCTCTCAAGGGCCTTGCGCCCTGCTATGCTCTCAAGGGCTTTGTGCCCTGCTAACTCTAGCTATGGGCCTTGCGCCCAGATAAACCTCAGGGCCTGTTGCCCTTCCTCACTAGGGCCTTTAGGCTTTAGCCCAGACTAGCCCAGGGGGCTCATGCCCTGCCTGAACCAAGGGCCTTGTACCCTGCCTGAACCAAGGGCCTCGTGCCCTGCCTGAACCAAGGGCCTCATGCCCTGCCTGAACCTTGTACCCTGCTACCATTTGGGCTTTGTGCCCAAATGCTATCACTGGGGCCTTGTGCCCCACTGTCTTTACCTATGGGGCCTTGTGCCCCACTACTCTAATTATGGTGCCTTGTGGCCAAAAAGGTCCCTACCTAGTTCTATCTGCGTCCGGGCCTTGTGCCCCCTATCTGTGCCACAGGCCTAATGCCTGAATTGCCCCCGGGCTTTGTGTTCGACCTGACTGAGGCTTTGTATACTCACATGCTCCACGCAGGAAACTCCTCTTGCCAGACCCTCCAGCTGACGGCGCCACTTCTCCGCTTCGGCACTTGTGTTCCCTCTGTCTTTTTGGCAGGGGCACTCTTAGCCCTTACAAGTGCTTCCCGCCGACACTTTCCTCGCCGTCTATTGCCGCATCATCTTCGCGTGGCAGGGTAGCTCCCAGACGTTATAAGGGCTCCCTGCCACTACCAACAGCGTCTCTGCCACTGGGCGTCGGCGGTGTATATAGCGGCCGATGTCACTCGGCGTGCCGCGAGCCGTGATTGGGCACAGAAGCCGCAGGGCCCCTGTCCACATTTGTAACTGTATCTACAGGACTCTACAGAAAAGAACACTTGCTCTGCTGGGAAGTCCACCTCCCACCTACCATCCCCTCACAACCATTGCTTGTTTGAAACTGTTGTGTTGTTTAAGTGATGCAGCGTTAGTGCAGTACTTGATATATAATGTAGGATGTAATATCTTGTGCCATATGGCATGTATTGTGCTAAAATGTGTGATTATGTTTCACTGTGTATTGTGCTTGCACCTGCGTTGCGACGCAGTACAGTTGAATGTAATATATTGCATGTTTTTTGCATTTGTATATTGTATGTTTTCTCAAAAAAAAAAGTTAAAAAAATCTTGTTGTTTTTCCCAGATTTAAATTTAGATTTAAATTCAATTTAAAAGGAACAGGAAAGAAAATGTAGACAATAGTAAAGGATGTTGCTAAAAACCGTAGAGCTAAAGAAAGACAGAAAAAACAAACCACCATATAAGAAAACTGCATTTTTGTAATCTGTCTATAAACTAATAAAGGCAAGGACAATACCATAAAAATGTATGTGTAGAGCTAAGGTGAAGAAGTTGCTAGTATTGTGAGGGATTGTATACTTCCCAGTAGAGAACGACTTGTGATGTCATCGCTTCACGTGCTTTGTTGCTTCCCTCCTCCTCACACCTATCCAATTTGCCCTGGGGTCTGTTTAATTATTTTTAAAACTAATTGTGATTATTCCGGCTGATCGGCTCAGCGAGCACTGTAATTGATATCTGCTGCTTTCTCCCACAGAGTGCAGGCTTCGTACCGTCTTCCACGGCTGAAGGTTAAATGCGCCGTTATTGTTTTTCCCCTAAATATGCCAGATCATTAGATCATTAGCTCCTCCACTGAAATAACCACCATCTGGATCTGTGAATAGAAACATCATTCAGGCAAGAATGCATGAAATTGAGATGCCTGTCTCTCCCCTTTCTCTCTACCATGCGGATCAGTATGTGCACAGGGAAAAGAGAAAGAAAAGACATTACTCATGCACTGTTATTCCTCATCATGTCAGACTAAGACATCTCTATTGGGCACTGACACAACTCATGCCTGAGGCTGCTCTGCATACAAACTTACTGAGAAGTCAGCATGGACTGCGGCTTTGCTTGTCAAGGTGATATAATGGAAACATAGCACTGTTGAAAATCAGACTTCAGAGGTTTTCTAAAAATTAACCCATTTCTTGCTGAAGAGGCTGTTGAGTAGAGTTAAAATACAAATTTATATTATCTACATAGGTTCAGCAATATATAAAGAGACTATTTTCTCTCTCACTTGCATAAGAAAAATGAAACAAAGCAAGAGGGGACACCACTGCATTTCAACAAAGTACTTCTAGGATAGAGCATCCAGAGAAGTCAATGAGTTTGGGTAATGACATTACGTGAAAAACTTCAAAAATCACTGCTCATTTTAGGCTGCGTGCACACTACGCTTATATGCGACAATGGTGTTGTTAAAGGACCTGTGGTAGCGCCTTACCTGCGCTCGCTATCCTCTTATTCTGTTCTTAGAAACACTCACTATAAAACTAGCACTTTTATGCACTTTTCCTTCCACAGTGTTGCCTTACTCAGTCTTTTGACCACACTAAATAATACAAGTTTTACAGAACTATTTATCCAATAATCACTGTATCTGAGCAGTACTTCACAGTATATATTCGTTATAAATAATCAATACTCACAACATATGTATGTATTTAACACAAAGTATTTTACTGTTAACACAGAAAAACTTGTATTCACAATTCACACATATCATAACGTTGTTCAACATAACATAGTATATAAATATAACATTAACCCTTGGTTCACCATTGTTATTCCTTACACTATCCTTGCTTCACATATGTATCCTTAAAAATAATCAGTATTTATAATATTGATTTAACTATCACAGATATTTAGACAACAGAGCTACACAGTTATAGGTATATAAATAGTTAAATCCACATTACAAATACACATATAGCTCTATGGATATATATATTAATGATACTTATCAAGTCCTTGTATCCTAGGTCTGATTCTTTATCTGCAATGTAGGGAACGTTCCTGTAGCATAGAATCCTTTCTTGTAGCTTAGTGTAGGTTTTCTGTAGTATAATATATATATAGTTTCTGTAATGTAATGTATCTTTTCTGTAGTGTAATGGTATAGTGTATTATATATCTTTTCTGTAATGTAGTGTGTCCCTATTAGTGAGTGTTCCTAGTGTATTTTCTGTAGTGTAATGTGTTGTTCCAGGGTAGCAGCAGCAGCAAGAGAGAGATGGGGGGTCCCGGGTCTGGACTTTTATAGTCCAGAATTGGAAACTCCCAGCCTCCCACTACACACACATGGAGCTTCTTGGGTCCAGGGGTGATGATGTCATCACCCCTGTCGGTTCTCCCCACTATGTATGTGTCCAACAGTAAAAAGCAAGTGACCCTCCCAGTGTCCCGACACTGGGAGGGACACTTAAATTTAAAGCGGCACTGCCTGGTAAAGGGAAACTTCCCTTTACAAGGCAGCGCTGCTTTAAATTTAAGCACTGAAGACGCTGAACTCGCCGGAGTTGAAGAATCCGGAGGTTCATACATTTACCCCTACAAGTTATAAGTTACCTGTCCCTAGATTTGGTGGTGAACTAAAAAAAAAATAAAGAGAGTGGGAGAGAGAGAGACCCCGATAATTTTCAACTCTCTCTTCCTCTCCCTACCAACTATGGAGGAGATAAAATAAAACCTCTTATGTTATTGGCGCACAACAGGAAAAAACCTCCTAGAGGGGGAACCATAGTGGGGAAAAAACCACCCTTTCCCCGAGGGTGTGAAGTGCAAGAGAGAAGAAAGGAGAAGAGGAAAAGAGAAAAAGGCACAAAGGAATAATAAAAAAAATAAAGACATTCATGTAAACCAGATCCCATGTCCGCAAAGTCCATGATGTCCGCAAAAACCATGATGCCCACAAAGTCCATACCCCCCCTTTCCTTAATAGTTCATCATTTGTTGTCCTTTAGTCTTCATGTGTTTCTAATACCAATATAATGAGAACTATTTAGGGATGAATGAGAAAATGATACTTTGGCATCATGTTCCAACTTGATTGTAGCTTGATTCCCAGAAAGTTTTTGCAATATGTCTTCTTCCTTTCCGAAGTCGAGCAGCCAATTCTTGAGTTTTGAACCAAAACCAAGCAGAATTTTCTGAAGCCTCACAGTAGTATCTGGATGGGTACCTAGTCGATTCTCTGGGGTTGCTGGCATTCTTCCCATCTCCTCCGCTACATCCACACCTACAGTGGGAGAAAGAGTAAAATATGCTCTCCGGAGGAGTGTCCCTCTTGGAGCGCTCTTAGTTGCATATACAATACAAGATGTAATCAGGGTAGGGCTCTAGGATTTTCCTTTCCTTACATTTTGGTTCTCAATCAGTTAAAACTTTTTATTTTTTTAAATTTTATTTGGAAGGGGTATGATTTCTCAATCTACCCATCTGAATGAGCACAGAAGCACTCTATTGAGTTAAGGAGGCTTGCGTGGTTTTCACTTGATCAACGTGGACCCAGAGAACTTTACGTCTTCTCCGAGAGTCTTTCTTTGTAGTCGTTGGCCTTTGTACTTTTAGCATTGTATCGCCCAGGATTTCAAGGCCCTGATATGGTCCCTCCCAGTTTGCATCCCAGGGACCTGCCTTTCGGAATGTCTTGATCATTACCAGACTATCTACTGGAGGCATGGGAGTCTCCCCCTGTAGATAGGGTTTGTTCAGCCGAATGGCTGCATATGGCAGCAGTTCTTTCAGGCTATTTTGCACCTGTTGTAAGAACACATCTCTGGCAATCGCTTCTTTGATGGGGTTTGACAACTGTGGTTCATTGGGGAAGCAAAGTGGCATTTTGCGACCAGTCATGAGCTCAAATGGGGTGATCCCTGTTATTGTTGCCTCAGTTGCCTAAATACCCATCAGTATTGCGGGCAGAGCTGTCACCCAAGAGGAGCCCTTCTCTAACAGTGTCTTGGTCAAACGAGATTGGATTGTTCGATTCATTCGTTCTACTATTCCTGGTGATTGGGGATGATACGGTACATGAAATCACTGTTTTATGTCCAGTAGTTCACAAAGCGCTTTCATGACCCTGCCAGTAAAGTGTGTTCCCCGATCAGATTCAGTGATCCAACGTGACAGAATCTGTTCCCATAAGACCCTTGCTGTGGTAGTAGCAGAGTCATTTACAGTTGGAATGGCCTCAACCCATTTTGAAAATACATCCACCACTACCAAGGCATACCGACAATTGCGACTGCCAGCTGGTAGTGGTCCTATAAAATCTATCTGTAGGGCAGCCCAGGGTCCTTCTGCAGGGGGCACATGCTGTAGAACCGGCTTGAGAGCTGGAGCTCTGGGGTTCACTTGTGCACACACAAAACACTATTGTGTGACAATTTCCACTGTCTTTGACATCCCAGACCAGTATAATTTGTCCTTTAAGAGGGACATGAGCTTATCTCGGCCAGGGTGTCTGAGGAACTGATGGTTGAGTCTTGTCAGCTCTACCTGAAGATGTGCTGGAACAACTGGCAGGGGTTCTGAACCCTCATTGTTCGTATGACACAGGTTGCCCTCTTTGATTGACCAGGGATCTTGTGGCATGGTAATGTGGGGTATAAGAAGAGGATCCTTTGCTTGTTCCTCTTCAAATGACACTGGGCTTTCATCCAGAATCTTGTTTCGTATTGTCACTTTATAGGATGATACTTCCTTGTAATGTGGGTCTCGGAAAAACCCAGATAAAGAAGCCAGTTTGGCTGCTTCGTCTGCAGAGTTATTACCCAGGACAAGGGGATCATTCTCTTTCTGGTGAGCAGGAACTTTAATGATCGCAGCCTCTTCAGGATGCATCATTCCCCATTCCCACAACTCTTTGAGCACTGAAACGTGCTCCAGGGGTTTATTCTGGCTGTCCACAAATCCACGCCTGTGCCAGGTATCCAAGTGTAATGTCAGGGACCGAACTACATATGAGCTGTCGCTATATATAGTGCGTGGTCCTGAAGGTTGGAGTAGTAAGGCTTCCTTTACTGCCTCCAATTCTGCCCTTTGTGCTGACAGGTGACCAGGTAATTTAACAAGACTCTGAAGCCCTGTAGTCTTATCCAAGACTGCATTACCTGTTACATATTTCCCATTCGTGTGAGACCGAGACCCATCAACAAAGATGACTCGGTCATCCGGATGTGTTCTTTGTCTAAACAAAGTCATTGTTTCATCATATGACATTTGTTCACAGTTGTGTTCTGTCCCTGCTGTGTTTAGCAGTTGGGACAATACATATTTGGCCTTGTGACTTACTTGGAGATTGTGTCCACTCAAATCCATTATCCATCTCCCAAACTTCTGTTGAGAGGCACCAGGCAGCATATCCCAGAGTAGAAGGGTTAATGGAGAGTGTGGGGTCTGTATAGTAAGGGGTCTAAAGCCCACAATATGTTCTGTCACTTTGACAGCATAATGCATTGCAGCCAGTTGTTTCGCACATTCATCAAAACCTCTTTCCACAGGAAAAAGAAGTCTTGAGAAATAGCCTAGTGGTCTAGTCTCAGATCCTACTTCTTGTAGTAACACTGTTGATATGGATTCTGGGCCAGCGTGAGCCTGAATTGCCAGCTCACCCTCTGGGTGTGGAGTGGCCAAAACTTGGACAGAAGAGAAATCTCTTTTCAGAGTAGAAAATGCCTCTTCCTGTGCTTTTGCCCATCCTCTCAATGAAGGTTCCTCACCTCTGAGCAATTCATACAGAGGTTTTGCTTTTGTAGCAAAATCCTCTATGAACTCCCTCATGAAGTTTGTAACCCCAAGAAATTTTCGCAAATCTTGAAGAGTATTTGGTCTAGGTAATTTGACCATTGCCTCAACTCGGGCGCCCATTATACCTTTTGTCCCATGAGCGATCTTGACTCCCAGAAATATGACCTCTGACCTAGCCAGGTTTGCATTGTGAGGACTCAGTTTGAGCCCTGCACGTACAAGGAGGGCTAACAATTCCTTTAGGAGTGTCAAATGTTCCTCCATAGTCTCTGTATGGAGTAGTAGATCATCCACATATTGCAGCAGGCATTCTGGGTGTGAAAATACACTCAGTACTTCTGCTAATGCCTGATGGAAGTATGTGGCACTACTGTGAAATCCTTGGGGAAATACACAAAATATGTATTGCGTATCTTGCACGGTGAATGCAAATTTGTAAAGGCAGCTTTCTGTCAATGGTATCGAAAAGAATCTATTGGCTACATCAATGGTAGAGAATACCTTACTTTTGCCGTTTATTCTTGTCAATATGTCTGGCGTCTCTGCTACCACCTGTGCTGACATGGGGGTATATTTATTCAAAACCCTGAGATCAATTGTGAGTCTTCAGGTGTTGGTCTCCTTCTTCTTGACAGGTCAAAAGGGATTATTGCACTTGGAATTTCCCTTTATGACCACCGCCCTTGCTTCTAAGTCAGTCACAGCTTCTATCACTGGTTCCATAGCTTCAGGGGGGAAACGATATTGGCATTGAGGTGGTGGATCTGGTCCTTGTATGTCCACCTGAACATATATCATCTTTCCACAATCATTCTTCCCTTGAGCCCACAGCTCTGGGAATTTGTATACAGTAGGTTCAAGGTCTGTGTTATGTGAGACCTCTGGCCATTTGTGTACAACCATGTTAACTGTTCCAGCAATTTTATGTATGGGTGGTCCTAAGTTATGTTTCTTTATCACACAGACCTTTGAGTTTCGTGGGCCCTTCCATAACAAACAGTTTGCTAGATCCAAGATCCAGCCATTCTGTGTCATTACATCAGTTCCGATAATGTTATCAGAACCTGAATAATACCACATAGGAATTTTTAAGGTGAAATCATTGTTGATTTCCACAGTGACTTCCTGAATTCTTTGGGCTTTTACCCCTCCTTGTTGATGATCAAATCCAGTCACCACACACTGGTAGTAAGTCATGTTCTACATTAGTGATTGAAATTTCTGACCCAGTATCAAGCAGAATTTTCAGTAATTCATTTTTTATTTTGGCCATTATCTGGGGTCTCCCTGAGGAATCCAATATGATATTGCATATTGGTGCAAGATCATTAGGGGTCCCTAACCTTCAATCTAGTTGCTTCAGATTCCCAGTAGGGACATCTGCTGTGCGAACTGCTACTTGTGCTTTCTGTACATCACAATTGTTTACCTGTTCTAAAGAGTTCTGTGTCTGTGGAGTCACTGAGTTATGTGACTGTACATGAGACTGTCCTGTTTGGCCAATATGTGTACTTACAAACGACACACATTTTTGCATCTGATTCAGGTGCTGCAGTTTTGACTGGTTATGTGTTTGCTCATCTAACTCTCTAACATGTGGCTTGTTTTTAAAGCCATTATTATTGCCCAGGTGTTCAGAGTCCCTTGTATACTCTTTGCGAACACCTTGTGGACAGTTACATTTTACATGGCCAAAGTTTAGGCATGCATAACATTGCACATTCACCCGTTTCTCCTGTGGAGAAGCTGTAGGTGTAAAATGTGTCTCTGCGCACCTTGCCATATGTTGTGTATCGGTTATCTTGTGATCTGCCGTTTACCACAACATATTCCCTCATCTTCAGTGACTTCCTATTTTTCATTAAATCTTGTCTATACTCTTCTACAACCATTGCTGCGTCTGCAAGCGTTGGTTCTTTAGCCGCACCTAAGCGAATTGCTGTGTCAACGTAAGGAAACTTTTCCACAAACATGTGTATCATACCTTGATCTTTGGTGACTTTTCTATACATTGCTTCAAACCTACCACATAGAGACAATGGCTCATCATGAATGGTTGGTTTAAAGTTAGATAGGATCTCTGGGGTAACTTCCCAATGGCCAGTTGCCAATTTTATGAGGACAGAAAGTCTCTCTTCCTCATCGTGAAATTGACTATTTTTGGGAGTAGTTTTTCCAGTTGCTGCATACCTCTGATTGAGGTGAGTGGGTAACCACAATTTAAACAAGTCGATGTTCAGGGGCGACACTAAATTTGTCACAATGTCCCTCAAAAATATCGCAAAAGGTAAAAGGGTCTATAATGGGATCATATTTTGGAATTTCCTTACGGATTTTCAACAGAAATTGAGTCTTCTCCATACTATAATTTTGATGGGGAACATGCAATCCTGTGCCATTACCGTGACTTGTTTGTGGTGTAGGAGCGGTATGTACAGTTTCCCAACCACTGCCTAGGTCAAAAACTCGATCATCTAAAAATTGTGCACAACCATTAGATCCATTCCCCATGGGTGTTGAGGAATAAGTTAATGTGCGTGCTACAGGGTCAGCCACTGAGGCTATTGGATTTCGCTGATCTATTGCAGAAGTGGGTATGGGCATATGTATATTATGTCCTATACTCCCTGTTTCACTGCTTCTCTTATCTGTTATACATACCTGCTTTCTAGCCATGGATGTATTATGTGTTGTGGAGAAGTGTGATACCTCATTGATAATTTTTTGCATATTGGTTATCATCTGTGTTAAATCACTTTGTAATTCAGCAATTACAATTTCATTAGATGCTACCTTATCCCTGAATACATTGATCTCTGAATACAGTTCTGCCAATTCCTTATCAACATCTGTGTAATATTTTTCTTTCTCTAATATTTGGGAATTGAGCATACAAATCTACCCTCCCCTATCTATATTGGCCATATCTTTGTCTTCCAATTGTACTTTAAGTATGGAAACACTTTTAACCTTTTCATGCAGCACTGGCAATAAGAAATTGCATCAGTGCCCTTTTTGTTTTTAAGTACCATCTCAGCATGTTCAGATGTCCAAATCCTATCTTCATAAGCATGTACCAATTTAGCTAACATTTGGAGACGTTTAGTTTTTTAGTTGAACACGGTTCTTCTGTAAATACACAGCGTATCATGTGTATATGCCTGTTCTAAAAGTGTTGCCCATAATGTTTCAGCAGATGTGTAGTTATTAGGAATCACTGGGTTAAACATACTATTTGCTGACAACTTCTCAAAGGTAATAAAACTCATACTCGCCTGTCCAGATACAGAAGTCATTTTTGTTCTATGTTCAGTGTTACTTCTGACTGTAGTAATACCGGTCCCTTTAAGCCTCCGAGACTTAAAAATGCTGCTTCCAGAAAGATCCTCTTCAATTTAGGAACGTCTTTCTCCTCTCAGCAGAACCCTTCCAAATGACTGTTGCAACCTTTAAAAGTGAATCCACGTTTCTCACAAACGCTCACAGTGCGACAAACTGTTCGTTCTTAAAGAAAGAAATAAAACAACGAGTATCCAAGAAACTTTAAATTTTAAACTAGATTCGCTGTAAATAATTGTATTGTTTCTAGGCCTCAAGTTAAACAATGTTAACTGTCCAAACCTCTTTCCAGAGCAAGCATACGCTAATAACACATAAGTATCACTTCCTTTGTGTACCTATGCTATTCGTCCCCGCCCCTCTACCAAATTAGATTAACAATATTACAATTTTCACTACTATATCCTAGTATATTACAATTGAAACAGTCAGGGCTAAGCTCGCCAATGTCAAAGGACCTGTGGTAGCGCCTTATCTGCGCTCGCTATCTTCTTATTCTGCTCTTAGATACACTCGCTATAAAACTCGCACTTTTATGCACTTTTCCATACACAGTGTTGCCTTACTCAGTCTTTTGACCACACTAAAATACACAAGTTTTACAGAACTATTTATCCAATAATCACTGTATCTGAGCAGTACTTCACAGTATATATTCGTTATTAATAATTAATACTCACAAAATATGTATGTATTTAACTCAAAGTATTTTACTGTTAACACAGAAAAGCTTGTATTCACAATTCACACATATATCATAAAGTTGTTCAACATAACATAGTATATAAATATAACATTAACCCTAGGTTCACCACCGTTATTCATTACACTATCCTTGTTTCACATATGTATCCTTAAAAAGAATCAGTATTTATAATATTGATTTAACTATCGCAGATATCAGACAATAGAGCTACACAGTTATAGGTATATAAATAGTTAAATCCACATTACAAATACACATATAGCTCTATGGATATATATATTAATGATACTTATCAAGTTCTTGTATCCTAGGTCCGATTCTTTATCTGCAATGTAGGGAACGTTCCTGTAGCATAGAATCCTTTCTTGTAGCTTAGTGTAGGTTTTCTGTAGTATAATGTATATATAGTTTCTGTAATGTAATGTATCTTTTCTGTAGTGTAAGGGTATAGTGTATTATATATCTTTTCTGTAATGTAGTGTGTCCCTATTAGTGAGTGTTCCTATTGTATTTTCTGTAGTGTAATGTTTTGTTCCAGGGCAGCAGCAGCAGCAAGAGAGAGAGGGGGGGTCCCGGGTCTGGACTTTTATAGTCCAGACTGGGAAACTCCCAGCCTCCCAAGTAACAGCGTGTGTGTGGTGATTCACTACACACACATGGAGCTTCTTGGGTCCAGGAGTGATGATGTCATCACCCCTGTCGGTTCTCCCCACTATGTATGTGTCCAACAGTAAAAAGCAAGTGACCCTCTCAGTGTCCCAACACCCTCCTTTGTCTCAGGTTTCAAAGCTGTTATCTGAAACTGACCAGATTTGTGTGTGGGGCTTTACAAACACATGCAAAATAGCTACTGTTGCCATGTGGCTGAGAGGATGGGAGATACTTTTGAACAATGCATGAAATGGCTTGAGAATCATATCATAGGAGAGGGTTCTTCAACAGGTATACCAAGCAGATAGGGAGAAAAGACAAATAGTACAAACTGTCCTGTAAGGAGATGCAGCCACAGAACACAATAGGGGTCATACCCATCTATGCAGTTTGCATGTGTTTTTTTGAATTGTAAATTCATGAAACCCGACTAAAGAAAAGTTGTTTAAATAATCAACCTGTCATTACAAAATGTTGAAATTGTTTACCGAGAACTCCTGCAAGGACTAAGTAAGCAGATCATGATCACAGCAGGGAACCTGATGCAAGTCCCACTGTTTTTTAAATGTGGGTTGATGGGCAGGTAAGTCAAATAAGTAATGGGATTCTTCAGGGTCAATAAGGGTAGTTGTTCAAGATTAGTGGAAGGCAGAGGAGGGGAGTGGCCAAAGCCCAGTAAGGGCAGTAGCAGATTTTTAAAAAAAACACAGCAGGCACACTCAACTCCCACCTTTTTTTTGCCCGCTCAAGCAATGTATCGTGTACTGCCCTTCAGGATTACTGGTGAGCTGGGAAGAAACAAGGCACAGAGAGTGGAATTGAGCTGGAATGCGGCCATGGTTCCAGCTTGAAAAAAAGGACCAGGAGTTGTTGAAGGTCAGCTTGTACCTGGGTGGCCATTAATTGGAGACACATAATATGGAGGTCCAGCAGGAGAGGGCTGTCAAATTTTAGCCCGGGGGACAAGACTCGACTCAGCACCCTATTAGAAACATTTTAAAGGGAAAAAATGCAGGTAATTGTCACCTAGGTAGCCCACTATGGGACCAGGTTTCAAAGACCCTTGCCTCAAAGTTTAAAGCAGCTGTAAGCTTGTAGATAATCTGCCTTAAGATCACAGTCATTTTGGTACCCTCTAACAACTTGAGCTCCTGTCATAATTTACCTTGCTGCAGCAAGCCCACTCAGAGTTATAGAATTACCATGTCTCCCGATGGAGTCCACTCAGCAGAGGATGTTATTACAGTCTGGAAGAAGTCAGCACTTCAACTCCATCAGTGTAGAACTACAGGTCCCAGGAGCAGATTTCATGTTTTAAATCCTCTATTCAAACCTCACTCCCAAGATGGGATAAGGGTGGCCTCTATGAATATTGTATCCTCTATATTGAACAGTGGTCTCAAAGTGACTGACCTAGAATTGTTTCCTCAACAACATACACATATCTTTTGGATCTAGGCTGACTAGTTGCCTGTTGCCTGAGACAATCACCCACTTAACAATTGGGTGATGCTAGGCTAATGAAGGTGAACTCACAGTTTTAACCCTTTACACGCCTTTTTCTCCAAAGTGTGCTTCTAACTGATCAGACCTGCTATGCCGAGAGGGGGGTGTCATGGTGCTGCCGCCCCATTGCCCGAGTCATGAGAGCCCATTCGATCATTACCCATAATTCACCTTGCCACAATTAAGAAACAACACAGTGCAAATTTTCACTATAAAAATTCTAAATAATTCCCAAATATCACCCAACACAAACACATTGTCACCAAATTTGTAGTGGTTAAAGTGCATTTGTGCAAAGGCATGCAGTTCATGGCCCATAGAAAAAGGGTGCCAGTGGGTAATAAACTTTGTTCACATGAGTTGAGAACCCGATTCTCCACACAAGCGGTGTCAGAAGGAACGGCCTATGCCATCCCAATTGGTCTAGGGGAGTTGAAAAATGCTGGGTCAACAGCTGGAGGAAATAGGAGATGAAGGGGGGAGTATTCCACACTACTTGGAATGCCAGCGAGTCAGTCTAGGGACATTATACCGCCTTCTGTAATGGCGGGGTATGACTGACCCCAGGTGGAGGACTCAATTGAAGTGAGTGTCAGGGGACTCAGAATCTGGAACAGAAAGCAATGCGCATGCCTACCACTATCTAGAAAACTGGTAAAGACCAGGCCTGGTTGAAAGCTGAAATCAATGAAGAGTGATTTTAGTCTGAAGACAGTCTGTGATCTGGAATGCAGTCTCAGGAACCAGCAATAGTTGATAGACAGAGGACTACATTTCTGGCTCTTAGTAGTGGAGCGAGCTTGATGGGAAATGGAGGTAAAGAGAATGGCCTGTAGCCCCTTCAGCTGGGGCATTGGGCGCAGTTAAGAGTCTGTCGATTGTATCAGGTAGCAGCACGGAAACATTAAAAGATACATTGTGGGCATTTCTTACACAACAGTATTTTAAAGGTGGACGTAGTCAACAAACAGACCTTCAGGAGCTCATAATGGTTAGCTTTGAATATAGGACAGCTGCACAGTTTCTGGGAGATGCTATGGGTAGGAAGAGTGATACCAGAACAGCATGTGTAGGCTCCATATATATATATATATATATATATATATATATATATGTATGTCAGCAAATTTTGCATTGGCAAAGGCGTACAGTGGACGGTGGGTATTGGGCTAAGGGTTAGGTCTTTTGCCCACTAAGCCTAGCTAGTCCACCGGAAGAATGGTAACGCACAAGTTGGGGGCACTTGGTACCTTCCAAACTTCAGAATCACTTAGGCAAAGACAACTGGAAAAAACAAACTGTACCTTTATTTTATCTCAATATATCTTTCTCTTTTATCTGAAACGTTTGAATAGTTCTCATATGTGTGTTAGACATATGCTTGTTCTCCTATATATATTAAGCATGGATATATATATATATATATATATATATATTGTGGCAAGAGCCCGCTACTGCAGAAGCACACGCGTACAACTTTTTCCTTTTTATGGTTCTTTATTGTCAGGATGGTAATAATGTTTTGACACCGTATACTTGCACAGCAATTATGGAGACCCTCAACGCTTACTATACATAATCCAGCTCTCTGTCCAGATCAGCCAGCTAGCCCAGCATTGATCTCCCTGAACAATGAAACAAGCAGGGTTTCATACCTGACACTCCTCCCACAGGCCTAGCTTGATGGGCAGGTGACACACCCACCTTCTATTTAAAAGGAAACGCCCATCCCTGGCTCTGTTTAGACTATTAGACCCACCCTGTCTGTTTGCTGAGAGGAAGCAGCTTTTAAATCATGAAAGTAAACCAATTTTAAACTACACATATGTTTTTACCTGGTTTAATCTCCACCTAGGTACATAACTTTGCCAATGTTTTACTCTACTTCCCTGCTTTATCTGCATATTGCCAGCTAAATGCCTCCTTTTGTTACATATACCTCCACCTAGCGTCTCCAAGTAGGGGGACGCGGACTTCGCGAGGAGCGCATATTTTCGTGACAACGCATCTGCATTTTTGTGTACAATCCCAAGCCTATGTTCTACTGAGAACTTGAAAGGTTGTAGTGCCAAGAACCAGCGGGCTACCTTGGCATTTACCTCCCGGTTGTTCTGCATCCATCTTAATGGTGCATGGTCTGTTATTAGGGTGAACTCTTTGCCTAGGAGATAATAGCGCAGAGCTTCTGTAGACTATTTTATGGCGAGACATTCTTTCTCCACAGTGGCATATTTTTGTTCCCTTGGAAGCAACTTACGACTTAGGTACAGGACAGGATTTTCTACTCCATTCTTCTCCTGTGACAAGACTGCACCTAAGCCAACACCAGAAGCATCAGTTTGGAGGAAGAACCTCCGGGTAAAATCTGGTGCTTGTAGAACTGGAGAGGAACAAAGAGCTAACCGAATATCAGACCAGGCGGTTTCTGCAGAGTCAGACCAGGTTAATCTATCTGGACAACTTTTTTTAACATGTCCGTAAGTGGAGCAGCTCTAGTGGCGAAGTGGCTTAAAAACCGCCTGTAGTAACCTACTAAGCCTAAAAAGGTTCTTAACTGTGACTTTTTCTCTGGTCTTGTCCAATTTTTGACTGCCTCCACTTTGTCTAGCTGGGGTTTTACATGCCCTTGACCAACAATGTACCCCAAATATTTGGCTTCTCTCATGGCTATGGCACATTTCTCTGGGTTAGCTGTTAACCCTGCGGACCGTAATGAAGCTAAGACCGCCTCAATTTTGGCTAAATATGATCCCCAGTCTGCATAAGTAAGCAGCTGCATAAGCTGTGTGAGGTCGTAGCAATTTATTCATAGCCCTTTGGAAGGTGGCAGGTGCCCCATGCAACCCAAAGGGTAGGACTTTATATTGATAGAGACCATCAGGGGTGGAAAATGCAGTCTTTTGCTTGGCCGTGGAAGTCAGGGGAACTTGCCAATAACCCTTTGTTAGATCAAGGGTTGTTAAATAATTGCTACCAGCAAGATTTTCCACTAGTTCATCCACACGCGGCATTGGATAGGCATCAAACTGCGACATACTGTTTAGGCACCTAAAGTCATTGCAGAACCTAATTGTCCCATTGGGTTTCGGGACAAGCACAATGGGACTATTCCATTCACTAGTGGACTCTTCAAATACATCTAACTGAAGCATCTTCTCAACCTCCTTTCTCACGTCCACCCGTCTGACTTCTGGAATACGATATGGCTTCTGCTTGACAATGACTCCTGGCGCAGTGACAATGTCATGTTAGATTAAGGTAGTGCGCCCAGGAATGGAAGAGAAGACATCCCTGTTCCAGCGAAACATTTCTTCAGTCTGTTGTCTCTGCTAAATGGACAAGGTTGGCTCTATGGGTACTTCAGACTTTTCAATGGCAGTACTCACTACCTGAGGAGAGGTTTCCTCATCATGCCAGGGTTTAAGGAGGTTCACATGATATATATTTGCTCCTCCCTTCTCCTACCTAACTGGCGGACTCTGTAATTGATAGGACCGACAGCCTCTAGAACTTCATATGGACCCTGCCAATGGGTGAAAAGTTTGCTTTTCTGGATAGGAACCAGGACTAGGACCTTGTCCCCAGGCTTGAAAGATCGAACCACAGCACTTTTGTCATAACTTTTCTTCTGTCGTTCCTGAGCCTCTTTTACATGTTGCTGCACAATGGGCCCTATCTTTCCTAGCCTCTCATACATTTGGGACACAAATTGTACCAGATTTGGCTCCCTGCGACCTTGCTGCTCCCAGCCTTCTTTTAACATATCTAAGATACCCCTGGGCTGTCTCCCAAACAATAACTCAAAGGGACTAAACCCTGTTGAAGCTTGATGTACCTCACGGATGGCAAACATCAAATAGGGAATAAGAGTGTCCCAATCTTTTTTCTCTTGAGCCACTGCTTTCCTGAGCATGTGCTTTAATGTGTGGTTAAAGCGTTCCACCAAGCCATCTGTTTGTGGATGATATACAGAGGTGTGAAGCGCCGTAACCCCTAGCAACTAGCACATGTCCTTCATCAGTTTAGATATGAATGGAGTACCCTGGTCTGTGAGAATTTCTTTGGGTATTCATAAGCGTGTAAACATCAATACCAGTTCTTTAGCTATGGTGCTGGACTTTATGTTTCGTAGGGGAATTGCCTCTGGATACCTGATTGCATAGTCAAGCACCACTAGTATATACTGGTGCCCACGTGCTGATTTTTCCAGTGGCCCCACAAGGTCCATAGCTATCCGTTCAAAGGGAATTTGTACTATTGGTATTAGAATGAGAGGTGCCCTGTACATGGGTTTGGGACAGGTTCTCTGACAAATGGGACAGGACCGGCAATACTTTTTCACTGCTATGTATACACCGGGCCAGTAAAACCTAAGCAGAACTCGTTCCCATGTTTTATCCTCCCCTAGGTGTCCCCCACAGACATGTGTATGTGCTGCTTTTAACACTAGGGGTACATGGACCTGAGGAACCATTAATTGTTCTACTTTTTCCCCCTGCACAGTAGCAACTCTATACAAGAAATTATTTTTAACGTGGGGCGTGGCTTGGCAGCCATCGTGTGAGGCAGCACTTCGGGTGAGCTCCGACAACTTCAGCTCAAACTAGACTTGTAAAGTCCCTCTCTGCCCCTCTGACCTGCTGGAGTGTCTCCTAGTGCCTCTCTGGACCGGACTGCGACTGGGCCTGCCTTTATTGAGGGCTCCAGTGGCCCCACTGGACGCGCCTGGAGGCCCTGCATTACCGCCCCCTTCAGTGCTGGTCCCCGCCTAGCCGTCGCATCACCCGCTGTGCTGGTCCCCATCGGCGGCTCTGGCATATGAAGAGGGAGACCCTTACCTGCTCTGAGTCCAGTGCCCGCTGTGGCCTCCATCCAGCGCCTCATCCACGGTCTCCAGTCCCAGCGCTGACTGATCAGCTGTACTTCCGGTCCTCGGCGCGGGACTTCCGGTCGGCGGGTCCCCGCAGAAAGCCACCCAGCAGTGCGTGAGTGTTTACCTCTCCCCCACCAAGCCCAGCTGTGTCCACACAAATCACCACTTTCCCCTGCGGCTACACTGACAAAAGGTGACCTGCCCATATCTACACTGGCACAGTCAGCTCCTCTGCCATAAATCTCCCACTCTCTGCTCGCCTATGCTTCATTCATTTGTGGAGCAATATTGCCCTCTAGTGGTGGTTTAAAAATATTACACCCACTGTTTATTGCTGCTGCACTTATTTTCACTCAACTATTGCCTATTTGAAGGTTCAGCGAGGCAAGAAATTGAATCATCAAGCCTTGTCGCTTCTCAACCTCCTAACCTGACGGGACTACTTTATATTGATACCCATCTACTGGCCTCCCTCCGGCCACTGAACATGTGACCTCCTCCATTCAGGCTGGACCAGGTCTGACCCCTATAATACTAACCAACCTAAAGGTGTGTCCCTCCTACGTCTTCTTCCCTCATACCAACCCTCCTCTGCCTCCTTCATCCTCGACTGGCCAACGGCTCCCAGCCTTTTCGTCATGTCCAACAAACCAAAGAAAGTGACTTCCGGGTCCTCTACTCCTTTTTTTGGCTCAAAGAAC
The DNA here is from genome assembly GCF_038048845.1 of Mixophyes fleayi. NCBI lineage: Eukaryota > Metazoa > Chordata > Amphibia > Anura > Limnodynastidae > Mixophyes > Mixophyes fleayi. The sequence continues at coordinate 112,705,779 of NC_134407.1, read as the reverse complement.
AAACCGTCTTCCCCGTCTCTGACGCCTACAGAAGCGCCGGGCTCCCAACCGCTCCCTGATACGGGGCTGGACCCACAGATCCTAACTATAATGACCAGCTTACTAGAAGGAGTCAAGCAAACTTTCCACCAAGAACTCTCCAAAGTTGTTAATGACTTTAAATCGGAACTAACCTCACTGGGCAACAGATCTGACGCGCTCGAGTCAAAAACAGACGACCTCTGCCGCTCACAATCTACGATGGATAACGAACTTGCCCGTCTCCGTGACGAAGTGGAGACTCTCAAGGAACAACAGGAGGACTCTGAGAACCGATCTCGTCGTAACAACATTCGTATTCGAAATGTTGCTGAAGAAATTTCTCCAGCGGATCTTCAGGCTTTTCTTAAAGACCTCTTCCAACATATCCTTCCGGAGCTCTCTGACTCTGACTGTATGATGGACCGTGCCCACAGAGCTCTTCGGGCCCGTCCGGCCAATGGCCTGCCCCCTCGAGACATCATTGTGCGGCTGCACTACTTCCACACAAGGGACCGAATCCTCTTTGCGACTAGAGATCAATCTGCTCTCTCTTTTCGGAACATGGACATCCAGCTGTTTCAGGATCTTGCTCCTTCCACAATTCAGAAACGGAGAAACTTGCAGCCTGTTACTAGGATTCTGCGTCAACACAATCTACGGTATCGCTGGTGCTTCCCGTTTCAACTTCAGGTGTTTGCGGCCAACTCTTCTTACTTCATCAAAACGATTGAGCAGGGACAGGATCTCCTGGCGAAACTGGACATTCTCCCCGAAGCTACTGCCATGCAGACAGGCTCTCCGAAGGCCCAGCGCTCAGCCCCTCCACAACCAGATTGGTCCCGCTCTTCCCGTCGCAAAGTCCGAGACGCCGCACCGCCATGACATGTCTATTATTGTTGCTGATTTCTGTTAACATTTTGCCTCCACAGGTGGACTTCCTACTTGGGTTGGAGCTCAGAGCTCCTTGTTTTTTTCTCTAGATATGTTACCTTCTCCACGTCACCCGTCTGTTATTGAACCTATAGTGGCACGGACCTGACATGATCTTACATTTGAAGTATGTTGGCGCTACTATACTTACATCTTGTGTTTTTCTTTTGGTAGGGTGATCCCTCTCCCCTTCTCTCCCCATCCCTCCCTCTTGTTTTCCCCCCTTCCCTCCTCCCCTAAAGTTGTAGAATCTTAAAGTTCTAATATGATTGTTAATGCACACCATCTTTGTTGTTTTTGTTTTCTTCTCTTTCTGTTTGGTTAGTTGATAATGCTGCGGGAGGGGAAGAGTGAGGAAGGGAGGATCTCTTTCTTCCCTCTTCTCCTTTTCTCTTCCGTTTGCTTACCTTTTATTAAGATTTTCTTATGGGTCTACGGTCCTGGCCTCACCTTATATTACACACAGGACCACCCCCCACGCACCCTTTGATATTGCCTACTGTTATTTGTAAATATACCTCACCATGTTTTTGAACCCCTCCTGGGTTCCTTTCATACAGGGTTTATGCCCAATTGGGCTCTTCTCTCCTCCTCTCTCTCCTCTCTCTTTCCTCGCTTCTCCCTTTTCACCTCTTCTTGTGTCTCCTCTCTGTTCTCAAGGACGGCTTATTAACTTACTCCATTCTTCCCCACTATTAGTCAAGCTGCCGGGACTTATCACTTCTACAATGCTATGGCCTTAAAGGTACTCTCGATCAATGTCAACGGCCTCAACACCCCCCGAAAACGTACGACGCTACTGGGAGCCTGTAGGAGAGAAAAAGCGGATATTGTCTTTCTACAGGAGACACACTTCACTGGACTCCACTCTCAGCTTCAGGGTAAGCAGTTTTCCCAGACTTTCTTTGCCTCGGCGGACTGCAAGAAACGGGGAGTGGCTATTTTGATCCACAGTAAGATTCCCTTCCTGCACTCCAACACTTACGCAGACCCGGAGGGTCGTTTTGTTCTGGTGGGTGGTACTCTCCGATCTATTCCTGTTACCCTGGTTTCGGTCTATGCCCCTAACCAGAAACAAAAGCCTTTTTTTTCCAAACTCTTTAAATGCATTGAGCGGCTGGCGCGGGGCCACGTGATCGTGGGAGGTGATTTTAATGTGACTCTTGATCCTGTCTTGGACAGGTCTTCCCCCTCTTCCTCCCGGCGGGGCTCTCCCACTTCAGCAGAATCTACTTCACTAGCCACACTGCTCTCTCATCACCGCATGTATGACTCCTGGCGACTCTGTAACTCAGACGCCAGGGACTACACCCACTACTCTGCCCCCCACCAATTGTACTCCCGCATAGACATGATACATATATCCCATGCACTTACTCCCAATGTGACTCAAGCGGGAATCACCCCACTCTCATGGACTGACCACTCGGGGGCGTTCATTACTCTAGACCTCCTCAAAACATCTCCACCCCAGAGAAAATGGCGCCTAGATGACTCTCTCCTGCTCAATCAGACGACCCTTTTAGACCTCAATAACTCAATAACCAACTACTTCCAAGATAACTCTGCCACAGATGTCCCCCCAGGCATTATCTGGGAAGCACACAAAGCCACTATACGGGGCCATTTGATTAGTCTGTCTGCGGCCTCTAGGAAAAAGGCTGCAGAAGAGATAGCTTGCTTGGAGCGCAGGTTAGCCTCTCTTCTTCCCCAACATCAGTCTCTTCATGACCCTGCTCTACTCACTCAGATTACTTCACTGAAGGGCCAACTTAACACTCTTCTCTCCCGTAGGGCTGCTATTACTATGCAGAAACTACAGCAAAGGTACTATGACAAATCAGACAAAGCAGATTCTGTGTTAGCCAGAAAGCTTCGTAAGAAGATGGCTCTTGGCCACATTGATAAAATTTACGACCCACAAAGGAGCAGAACTACATATGACCCTAAGGAGATAGTCCAGACGTTTCAAGATTTTTATTTCTCCCTCTATAATTTAACCCCCCCACCCACCCCTCTAAGAGCCCATACGGTGCCGTCTCTGGACGAATACCTAGCCGCCACTCCCCTCCCTAAGCTCACTCCACCTCACATAGAATCCCTGAATGAAGATATCACCCTGACCGAGGTTTTGGCCGCTATTAAATCCCTGAAACCCTCTTCAGCTCCAGGTCCTGACGGTTTTACCCCGCAATACTATAAAAATTTCGCTGCAGTACTAGGCCCCCACCTGACATCTTTTTTTAACGAGATCCTGGATGGTGCCACGTTTGATGCAGCCACAACCAGAGCGAATATTATTGTCATCCCAAAGCCTGGGAAGGACCCAACTCTCTGCTCTAGCTATAGACCAATTTCCCTCCTTAATGTGGACCTTAAAATTTACGCAAAAATTCTGGCCTCTAGATTGAATCCCCTCCTCCCTTCCCTCATCCACCCCGACCAGGTGGGATTTATCCCGGGACGTCAAGCCCCGGACAATACTAGGAGAACAATTGACCTGATACACACAATTCACAGGGGTAAGCTCCCCTCCCTCCTTATGTCATTAGATGCTGAGAAAGCGTTCGACCGCATCTCCTGGTCGTTTATGGTTGGGGTACTGGGAGCGATGGGTTTCTCTGGCAAATTTATGACGGCCATCTCAGCCTTGTACCGTTCTCCGTCGGCCACAGTCTCTGCAAATGGTCTATCCTCGGTCCCCTTCACTATTTCCAATGGCACTCGGCAGGGCTGTCCCCTTTCTCCGCTCATTTTTGCCCTTATCATAGAACCCTTAGCAGCTAGGATCCGGGCTAACCAGCAAATCCTAGGCATCCCGGTGGGTAGCTCTTCCCATAAAATAGCATTATACGCGGATGACGTCCTGTTAACAATTGCTAATCCAATTTCCTCTGTCCCTCCTCTTGTAGACGAATTAATGCTTTACGGCCACTTCTCAGGATATAAAGTTAACGCGGACAAGACAGAAGTCCTAGACTTTTATGTCTCCTCAGCTGACAAGGTGTCTTTAGAAAGCTCCTTCCCGTTCAACTGGCGCCCTCAAAAACTCAAGTATCTTGGAGTTTATCTAACTAAACAACCTCATCAGCTTTTTCAGGCCAACTTCCCCCACACTCTTGCTCAAGTTAAGCTAGACCTAGTTTCATGGTCGCAACTATACATCTCCTGGATAGGTCGTATTAATGCGGTCAAGATGAACATACTCCCTAGACTCCTCTACCTTTTTCAAACCCTCCCCATCCGAGTCCCCCCCTACGTTTTTAAATTTCTCCATTTCCATGTATCTAAATTCATTTGGGCGGGTAAGCGTCCCCGAGTCCGTTTCAAGCTTCTACAGAGAGCCCCGCGGGGAGGGGGACTGGGAATTCCTGATTTTCAACGCTATTATCTCTCCGCTCAGCTTGCTCAATGCGTTCTGTGGTGTAGCTTGTCTCCCTCCAGGGTCTGGGTCGAGATTGAGGCTGAAAGTCTGGGTATGCTATCCCCATCCACTCTCCTATGGCTTCCACGGGCTCGTCGACCAAAACGTGTCTCACTTTATCCGGTCATTACACATTCCCTAGCGGTCTGGGATTCATGCTCCCAAAAATTTGGCCTTTCCCCCCATCCTTCTCCCCTAGTTCCTTTGTTTAACTCCTCAGACTTCGCTCCAGGCCTTACCCCTAAAGCATTCTCCTCGTGGACCTCACAAGGGGTCCGTTTCTTAAACGATCTCACCTCCACAGCTGTGTTCCCCTCGTTTTCTGACATCCAATCGCAAATAAATATTCCCACTAAATTATTTTACCAATTCCTTCAGCTCCGCCACTTTCACCATACTGTCAAATCTCGCCTCTCCTCCCGCCCCCTCACCCCATTCGAACGTCTATGTCTCCGTCAGTCTTCCACGAAAGGCCTTATTTCAACATTATATTATGAACTTGCCCCACCTTCCTCAAATACTAGAGTATCGCACGAACTGGCCTGGGAACATGATCTGGGTGAAGTTCTTTTGAGTGAAGAATGGTCGGAGATATATGAGAATGCTGCCTCCAGCTCAATCTGCGTTAAAATAAAAGAGAATGCCTATAAGGTATTGTACCGCTGGTACTACGTTCCCTCCCGGATACATAAATTCCTCCCAGACTCTTCTGATCGCTGTTGGCGTGGGTGCTCCCATGAGGGTAACTTTATCCATATATGGTGGACTTGTCCCAAACTCTCAAACTTCTGGGCCGAGATCAATCACCTGATCCAATCGATTATTCAGGTAACGATTCCATTTGAGCCTAAATTTTTCCTCTTGCCCCTGGGAGCGCCAGCGGCAACTCGGCATGAGAATAAGTTAGCTAGGCATATCTTATCGGCAGCTACCTGCCAAATAGCAGCAGACTGGAGGCAGCAAACTCCCCCTTCGCTTCAAGCTGTTATCAATAGAGTCTGGCAGGTCCACCGCCTAGAATATATGACCAGCATTATCAATAGGACATCAAGATCGTTCACTAAGGTAAGGAGTCCATGGCTCTCATTTTTTCAGATCTATCCCCCTTTCACTTGACTCTTCCTTTACACATGTCCGTCCTCCTCCTATAAACCCCTCTCTTTCTCTTTTCCTCTCTCTTTCCATTCCTGTTCTCTACTGTACTAGTCTCTCCTTTTCTCCTTCTGCGTCATGCCACTCTCTGTTGAGGCATTTCGCCCCCTCCCTTATTTTCTTAAAAATCCTTGGTCAACTGTCACACACGCATATTGTGGCACTGATTATTTATATCTTACTACTGATTTTATGCTTTGTTACCTGTGATGTGCTTCTATTGCTTGTTTTTTTTTGTTTTTTCTTACTGACAGTGCATGTCGGTTCTGTTTGTTACTTGACCATTCAAAAATAAAAATTATAAAAAAAAAAAAAAAAAAGAAATTATTTTTAACAATAAAATATGGTATACCTGCAGGCTGGGCGGCTTTCACTACCCCATTTACCTCAGTCACACTTTTAAAGGCATGTTCCAAAGTGGCATCATTAAGTTGTTCTCGAGCAAAGTCCTGCAGAGGAAACAAAATTGGTATTGCGGACCAGTCCGTATCCTCACTGACAGGCGGGGTGGGCTCATATGCGACATCACCGACCAATGCTAGTTTGGACTGTCCATGTTTCCCCACAGGTGGATGCTTTTGAGGAACTCCTGCTGTGACTCCTAGGATGGCATTCCAGATGTTGTGGATTCTTAGGTGGTTCCTTTAAGACCGGCCATCCGACCGTTGCATCAGTTGCCGGCATGTCCGGCCGGATCCACTCACCAAGGACATCATTAAACAGTGGGAAGTCTCGTCCCAAAATGAGTGGATATGGGAGTTTAGGTGCTATGGCAGCTACCACCATAACAGTTTTGTCTTTGAGTGTGACTGGTAGTATTGTTCTTTCATACTCCTCTGTTGTGCCATGTACGCAAAGAACCTTCACCTTGGGCAACTGAGAAGTTATGGTTTTGGGTAAGGCAGAGCTGGAAACCAATATGAGTTCACTTCCCGAGTCAACCAAGGCCAGAACCAGGTTTTGGTTGATTAGCACAGTCACCCGGAACAAACAAGGACTTCCTTATGTGGGACTCATGGTAAAACAGCTTGGAAATGCAGGTCCAATATGTGCCACGGAACAGTCCATGGGTTCCGGTAGTTTAGGACACTCTGCCTTAAAGTGGCCTGGCTCACCACATTCAAAACACTTCAGAGTAGACAGCTTTGCACCTGGCCCTCTGTCCGTAGCAGTTTTGCCATTGGGCCCTGTAGCAAGGATTGTCAAACCTGGCTTTTGGCATGGCAGCGGCTTTGGCACAAATGCAGGTTCTTTAGTCATTTGCTGTAGCGCACAAAACCTTTCTACCACTGTGGCAAGCTCTTCGTAAGTTTGTGGGTCTGATTGCAGCACCCACCTTTGCAAATCGCGGTTCAGCCCCCGGATGCAGTGATCTATCGCCAGAACTTCAATAATCCGAGAAGGCGAATTCTCCTCAGGCTGCAGCCATTTCTTTAAAATTTTAGAAAGCTCAGCAACTTGCGCTCTGACCGGTTTTTCTTTATCATAGCGCCATTGGTGGTAGCGCTGGGCTCGGCCTGGCCCGGAAACTCCAATGCGAGCCAATATCTCAGACTTTAGGCACGAATAATCAGAGGCCCGTTCCTCATCTAGATCCATATAAGCTCGCTGAGCTTCACCAGTCAGGTATTGCGCCAGTCTCTCAGCCCAATCTTTAGGAGGCCATTTTGCCCTTTTTGCAAGTCTCTCAAAGGACACCAGATACGCTTCTATGTCATCACCTGGTGACATTTTCAGGAGTACAAGACCAGGTGGTTAATTTCTGTCATGCCTCACCTGGCTTAACTCTTCTCTTAAGAGCCTTGTGTTTTCCACCTGTGCCTCGGCGACTTGTAGCATCTAAGCTTGCTGCTGTTGCTGCGCAGCGGCCACATTCACGAGGGTTCTCAGTACTTCCTTCATGTTAACGTCTGCGCGGGTTGGGTAGCGGAAACTTGCTTCCCGGAGTATCCCACTCCTGACACCACTTGTGGAAAGAGCCCGCTACTGCAGAAGCACACGCGTACAACTTCTTCCTTTTTATGGTTCTTTATTGTCAGGATGGTAATAATGTTTTGACACCGTATACTTGCACAGCAATTATGGAGACCCTCAACGCTTACTATACATAGTCCAGCTCTCTGTCCAGATCAGCCAGCTAGCCTAGCATTGATCTCCCTGAACAATGAAACAAGCAGGGTTTTATACCTGACACTCCTCCCATAGGCCTAGCTTGATGGACAGGTGACACACCCACCTTCTCTTTAAAAGGAAACGCCCAACCCTGACTCTGTTTAGACTATCAGACCCACCCTGTCTGTTTGCTGAGAGGAAGCAGCTTTTAAATCATATAAGTAAACCAATTTTAAACTACACATATGTTTTTACCTGGTTTAATCTCCACCTAGGTACATAACTGTGCCAATGTTTTACTCTACTTCCCTGTTTTATCTGCATACTGCCAGCTAAATGCCTCCTTTTGTTACAATATATATATATATATATATATATATATATATATATATGTTAATCATCTCGTTGTCATATGGTGTATACAACATTATAAATCATAGTTCATAACAGGTATTGATAGTATAATGTTATTTTATCCACAGTCATCTAAATACTATGTCCATTAATGTTTCAATCTGTATTGTTTTGCTTCAGATTGTCAGCAATAAAAACAATTTAAAAACTAAAATAAAAACATAGATATTTATGTTTACAGATTGCACGAGAATACAGTAGATATTTAATAACAGACAGGGTTGTTCATCAAACAGAAAGCTTAGTAGATTATCCTATCCTCTGGAGAGCTATCCTGCTTTCCAAGCCACACTGTTCACTCTGTCAGCAAGGTATTGATAAAAGCCTATTGTCCTTCTGCCTTTTCAAAGTAGTTTCACAAAGCAGCAACGTCCGTTGAGGTTTAGCAAACCTGGTCCTCGGGACAATCCTAGACCAGTCATAACCCCTAGTCAGCTGTTTTGAAGTAGAAGGTAGAACACAGACTTGATGGCTCGGCTCAATTATTTAAGCCTGTAAAGTGGATTTGGTTGGTCTAGTTCCAGATAACAATTCCCCATTGGCTTAAGTACCTGCATCAAGGAGGGTGGGCACAGTGCCATCCTCAAGTACTCTCACATGGCCAACAGCTACGTTAGAAATCCCGCAATGTCATTATCCAGGGTTTGCAGCTCCTCTAGGTGCCTTTGGATGACTGAGTGCCCTTTTCTAGGTGAAAGTGATTCTTCCAGGGTACATATTACGTAATAAAGCAGTACAGAGAGAACTCATCTGGTGACGTATATATACAAACATGTACAAACAAGACAAGAATATACAAACATTACACATTGAAAATTAAGACATTCAATGCCATATAATACAGTACTGGGTGAGAGGGGATGCCAGGTGGCCTTCAATTTTAATTTCAATGTGTCCGGCACCCTGCGCTCACCATTGGGATTTCTTTCCGTATGCTGTCAGTAGCCTGGCTGCAGCAATATCGTCAGATGAAGGAGAAGGAAGATTATAGGACCAAGGAAAAGAAAGTATGTCTAGAGGCACTCCGGGGTATTGGAATTAAAATAACATTTTATTGATATGCATTAAAAGTGGTATATCAAACAACTTACGAAATATGTTCAAAACATGTGCTGTGTGAAAATAAAATGCAGAACTAGCTGCAAAATCGCTGTGTTCTCATGCTATTAGAATATAATAGATACAAAGGTTGTTGTATTATTTGTTATAGTATTAAATTATTCTGCTGATTTAAATATAGCTATTGAATCATTCATTTGCCAATAATGTCAAACATAATTGTGCTTGATAACATATATGTTTCTATAATGAGACAAGGTAATGAATTATAGTACCTATAAACATAGTAAGGTGAGCAGCATCGCTCACTTGAGTATTAAGGCAATGATATAGCTATCTGAAGCTGATATCAATAAGTGTATATAATGGCTCTGTTTGTAATTCAAGCTCATTAAACTATCATAATATATTAAGACACAGATATAATTTTCTTATGGTTGGTCAGATATGGACTAAATGTCCTGGTATCGGGTGCTATCTATCCTTAGTATCAAATTAAATTTATGAGGTCTTTCTCACTCCCTGTGTTACCAGCACAAGTGATATTATAAATCTACACAATTACAATTAACAGATATTATCAGGATAATAATTGATAAATTATAAATTTATAATGGCAACATTTAATATCTTTTATGATCTTAATCAAAGACGAGAAAAAGGGATCAATAATGGGGACTTTGATCTCCTTTTAAATTCCAACGAAGATATACAGAAAGGCTGGTCAGACCACTTATATGAACTAAAATCTGCCTTATATAAACAGACGAAAACCTATTGGAACAAGGCCATGTATGAGAAATATATTCACCAACAAATGATACCAAGGGGTCTTAGACCTAAAATTTATCCCGCCTTCGATTTAGCAACCGAAGAAATAAAAAAAAAAAAAAAGAATGGGAGCGAACTCTAACTAATTGTGCTAATGAATTAATAAACATCTTGGTCAAACATGACACCATTATTTTAGAACAATGTAACCAAGAGATTAACTTACTTGGTGAAAAATTAAAAGCCTTTGTGAAGGATGAATCTTTTAAAAAAATGTATGAAAAATTAAAATCATATTTGGATACATATGAAAAAGAAATCATTGAAAAAAAGAAAAATAAATTACTTAGGGATACTAAGGACTATGCACAAAATAGAGTTTTTAGATGGAGAACCCAAAAATTTTAAAAACCATCAACATCTTATACCACTTCGGAAATTGACTCCTCTGAAGGGGAGATATCAAATGATGCATCTATGACACGACCTGTTAATACTACCAGGAATTTTTTAGGGAGAGGCCTTATGGATCAGGTGGATCGAAACGACATACATACAAGAAAATATGCAGGGGGGGGAAGAAAAATAAAAAGATCAGAAGAACAAGAGGAGAATCTATTCCGCAGAAGTCAGAGACGCTAGACGCAGCTTTAAGGGTCATAAATCTTTCAGCTAAAGAATTGAAACCTGAACATATCAGTCTCCTTAGTAAAGGATTATCCTTTTCACCATCTAAACAAATGAATAGATTTGAATGTGAAAAAGACTTAGCTCTTTTCTCTAGGAAACTTCTTAAGAAATTCTATGAAATGAACAAAAGAAATGATGGTAGTATAAAGGAGGATGACATATGTACTTCCCAAATTAAATCAACCCCGGTCCTTTTAAATACCACTGACGACATTATAGCCCTAGAAATATTAGAAGAATTACAGGACTTGCAATCAGAGGATAGATCTGTAAACATACCAATACAAACAAATATAAAATCTACTCTAAAAAAGAAGTCTTCTTTCTTACCTGATACTGCCATATGTCCACAGGTTAAAACCTTTGTAGATCTAGTATCTAGGGATCTAGATAAACTATATGACAAAACACAAAGATACCAATTGATTAACTGAAACTTAAACAAAACAGAGATTCAGGCACTAAGAGAAATAGAGAGTTGGACAGATGTTGAAATCAAACCCTCAGACAAAGGAGGAAATATTGTTTTATGGGCAAAAGATAAGTACATAACAGAAATTAATCGACAGTTAAGTAATACAACAAATTTTCTGAGCATTTATAAATCCATAATTACAAAAGCATTTGATAACAGAATACTAACTAAACAAGACTATGATTATCTCATGGTAGAGAATCCAAAAATACCAACAATGTATATACTCCCGAAGATACATAAGAATGAAAAAAATCCCCCGGGAAGACCTATTATATCGGGGATAGGGGGACTGACTGAAAAAGCCAGTAAATACATAGATCAATTCTTACGCCCCTTTGTCTGTAGCTTACAATCGTATGTCAGAGACACTTTGGATGTGTTGTCTAAAATACAAGAAATTACAGTGAATGGAGATGTCTACTTGGCATTATATGATGTAGAATCTCTATATACTAACATTAATCATAAAGATGGATTGAAGGCGACACAATATTTTCTAGGTATGGATACTAACTCTGATCGAAATGAACTTATCATTACCCTTTTACAATTCATCTTAACGAAGAATTATTTTCTATTCGACGAGAGATTTTATCTTCAGATCAGGGGTACCGCCATGGGGATATGTTGTGCTCCGACTTACGCCAACCTATTTTTAGGTTGGTGGGAGAAGGAAGTAGTGTTTTGTGAAATTAACGATAAATATACCAAACATGTCTTGCTTTGGCTCAGATACATAGACGACATCTTAATCTTGTGCAATGGAGACATATCTTTGTTTAATGAATTCACTACAACTCTGAACAGTAACGATTTGAATCTAAGACTCACTTCAGAAATTGATCTTGAAAGGATCAATTTCTTAGATTTAATAATTCACAAAAACGCCGACTATACCCTAGATACGGATGTATATAGAAAATTGACTGCTACTAACAGCATATTGCACTGTTCAAGCGCACACCACCCAGCAGTAATTAAAGGTATACCCAAAGGGGAACTATTACGAATGAAACGAAACTGCTCTGATAAACAAACCTTTGCTAAGAGATCAGAGGAACTCATAACGAGACTAAAAAACAGGGGATATGGAAGAAGAAAGATTAGAAACGCTCAAAATTTTGTATCAAAGAAAGATAGAGAATCTCTGATCTATTCCTCTGAAAATCAGAAACATGACATTTATCCATCAAAGGTCAGGATGATCGGTACCTTTTGCAATGAATGGAAAGAACTCATTGATATATTCCAACATCACTGGCATATTCTTCTTTTAGACTCGGATTTGAAAAATATCTTAGGCGAAAGAATTTCCGTCAGTTGGAGAAGATCAAAAAATCTTAATGATTGTTTTGTTCACAGTCATTTTCAAAAGAATATACTTAGAAGGAATAAAACGAAAGGTTTTTACCCATGTGGGTCATGTAAAGCATGCCAATATACAGTTACAACAAAAGAATAAATGGACAAGTATGGCAAGATCTGGAAAATAGATTACTTTTTGAACTGCAACTCCTCTGGGGTGATATATTGTCTAACATGTCCTTGTTCCAAAAAATACATCGGCATAACCAGCCGCCCTTTCAAGAAAAGACTCCTAGAACATGTGGGAAACATCAAGAATGCGGAGAAGGATCGAAATAATAACAAAAAAATAACTTCGGTTGCGAAACATTATTTACTTTTTCATAATAGTAACCCAAAATTTGTGAAAGCTTATATTATGGAATAAGTACACATGGGGATTCGTGGAGGAGATTTACAAGGAGAACTCTTGAGAAGAGAAACCAAAAAGATCTTTATCATGGGCAGTTTAATACCAGAAGGCCTTAATGATTATACCAGCTCTTTGGCTTTCCTTTAATAAATCAACTCAATCTTAGAAAAAGTACTGTAGTATTAAAAACAATTATAGAAGTAATGGAGATATATAGATATAATATAGTGACTCACATATGTATATAACAACACACCCCCCCCTTTTTGTTTTTTCCTTCTCTCTTATTCTTAATATTGATTATCCACTTGTCAGTGATCTGGCTCTTAATCCATCAAATTATGTTCTCTACATGATGAATGGTCTAAATCACTTATAAAAGTTAAATGTTACACATTGTTCATCACATATTTCCACACACCAGCTCTTGACTTTAATCACTTCACTATGATGTGATAATTTTTCAATATCACTTTTAACAATGAATTATTTTAGTTTTTATATCATAACCCTAGTAGACAACTTAAGTTAGTCTCAATACACTAAGGGTACCTTAGTATTTCTATTGCACTTTATAGATATTATATTTGTACCTACATGATATAGGACTATTGTATATAAATGCAGTACACCTTTATTCTGTTTAGTACTACAGGATTAATTTATGTATTATTACTTTACACTTTTTTGAACTAATGGTGACGTGCAACATATGATACTGCAAATCACCATTGGCAATTTACTGCGGACAACCATTTGAACACTTTTAACAACGATCTATGTTAATACATATTATAATCCTAGTAGACAATTTTAGTTAGTTGAAACACACTCAGGGTAGTTTTATGTTTCTATTGCACCTAATAAATATTATATCCATACTTATATGATATAAGACTGCTGTATATAAATGCAGAATATTATCTTTTACTTTAGTATTATAGGATCAATTTATGTATTATTACTGTATTGGTGATGTACAATATATGATACTACAAACTGCTAATGGCAATTTACTGTGAACACTTACCTGAACGTGTTCAGAGATCTTTTCATTAAATGGAACTCCACTTCAAATCCTATGATAACTCATAAGCAATGATACTAATCAAAGTTTAAAACTAAGTTCCCGTTTTATTGCTTTTTAAGATACATGTTTTCTGTCTTTATTCCGATACCAATAAGATTTCAGGACACCTTTAATCCAATATTCTATAGGCAGATATCGCTGTCTATCATCCCCGCGAGATACACCATATGATTGGATCTCTATGAATAACGTAGACGAAGGGATGGCCTGTATACAGCTTAAATATCCAATCATTGCTATGGCTCGTCTTGCCTTGAAAGAGCACACAAGCGAAATGTGCGTCGGCGTTCGCTGTGTCTCTCACGCTCTGCTGATGTCTCACTCTTGATCCACCAATAGTTTAGCTAGATATCAGTGTTTACGTAGTAAGTTAGATGAAGCTCAGGCACAGAAATTATACACTATATTCTTGTGGTGAATCACGCCAGTTATTGGGGATATAATAACATGATACAGATCCCCTTAACCTCTGGGTAATACTCAGCCTAGCTAACGGCATTTACATTTACGTGCCAATCACGCTACTTGAATTGTAGCAGCACAATAGTGTCAAGTGAATTTAGTCATCAACCTGTCACGGGCACTAGGAGTCTTGCCCAGGAATTCACCAGATGACTGGGCTTACCAGAGTGGTGAAGTTAACACAACGGTCCTCTGGTAGCAGGGTGACTAGCGGAACATATATCACAGCAGATGGAGAGAGAATGCCAGTAAAGAATAGGAAAGTCAGTGACTTGCAGCAATCTTGGTCAATGAGTCAGCGACTAGCTGGTATTGTGGTAAGGCAGATTTGAACACGGAGATCAGGATGGACGTGAGCAGATGCGGGAGGTAGTAGGGAAGTCAGTGGTCTGCGTACAGCAAGTTGTACAACTGCTATGGTGAGAAGACTTGACCAGGTGCAGGTAGGTAGCGGGGAAGTCAGTGGTCTGCGTACAGCAAGTTGTACCACTGCTTAATAGGTGAGGATGTGTACAGGTGTCGATGAGTGGAGGCATACAAGGATAATAGGACGCAGACACTGAGAGCACAAAGGAACTTGATCCCAACAGATATGCAGCGTATTCAGCAAAGTTTATAACGGTATGTGTGGCGCTGCTTGGTAGAGACTTGCTCAGCACAGATATGCAGGCCAATAATGAATAGTCAATTACAATTATGCATATAACGACTGAGTAGTATGGTTAGTTCCAAACAGATATGCAGCGTAACAATAACAGTCTATAGCGGGTATAGATACCGCTGCTGAGAGGGAAAACTTGTCCTAGCGGCTATGCAGAGTAAACGTAGAAAGTCAATAATAGATAGGCATACCGCTATTCAGTAGAACAGTCTGTCCACAGGAAGATGCAGGGACTGCAGAGACGCTGAATGGAAGAGACGAGTGTAGGAACCACAGGTGAGTAGATCCGGTAATCAGAGTCCAGCTGAGGACACAGGCAGGAAACAGGAGACTGTAGCAGGTATGGAAACCAGCGATGAGTAGCACAGGGAATCCACAGGAACTGAAGACACTAGTAGTACACAGGAGACAGTAGCGGGTATGGAAACCAGCGATGAGTAGATCAGGAATCAGCAGGAAACTGAAGACAATAGTAGAACACAGGAGACACCTTCAGAGACTCACAGAGAATGAGACTCAAGATCAGGCAATCAGGTAATGAGCACAGGTGCCTTAAATAGGGAGAGTTGCCTGATCAACCAATTAGATTAAAAGCAACAGTCACAAGAGTTCTTGGGTGCTGCGCATGCGCAGTCCATCAGGATGGCGGACAGCCGCGGTTCAAGATAGGTGCCGGCAGGAAGGCTAGGGAGCCACGCACCAGCGTAGAGGCACTCACGGTCCGGTGAGTGGCAGTACCCCCCCCTTTTAAAGGTGGGCACAGAACACATGGAGCCGGGTTTGCCCGGATTCTTGAAATAGATTTTTTTTATATGAGCTGGGGCGTTGAGATCATCTTCCCGGATCCACGAATGCTCCTCTGAGCCAAAGCCCTTCCAATGTACAAGTAAACGAAGAACTCCTCGCGAAATTTTTGCGTCTAATATATGAGTAATCTCAAACTCCTCCTCTTGATGAAGTTGAGATGGCCGAGGTGCTGAAGGAGGAACAGAGAAACGGTTGATGATAAGAGGCTTGAGTAATGACACATGGAAGGCGTTGGAGATACGAAGGTTCTTAGGTAGTAGAAGTTTGAAGCAGACTGGATTTATCACTTGAATGATCCTATATGGACCAATGAAGCGAGGAGCGAACTTCATAGATGGAACCTTCAAGCGAGTATTTTTGGTAGAAAGCCATACACGATCTCCAATCTTTAGTGGTTGAATAGCCCGCCTCTTTTTATCCGCAAAGGACTTGTATCTGGCAGATGTCTTCTTTAAACAGGTTTTGACCTGAGACCAGATATCTTTGAAGGTCTGACAAACAGTCTCCACAGCAGGAACTTGAGTGGGAGGGAGGGCAGGAAATTCCGGGAAAGACGGATGGTGACCGTAAACCACAAAGAATGGACTTCTTGAAGATGACTCGTGATACATGTTGTTATGGGCGAATTCAGCCCATGGGAGTAAATCTACCCAGTTGTCTTGGTTGGCTGAGGAAAACCTCCTAATGAAAGTTTCAAGATCTTGATTGACTCTCTCGGTCTGTCCATTTGATTGAGGATGGTAGGAAGATGAGAGTGATAATCGAATACCCAAGGTCTTACAAAGGGCTCACCAGAATCTGGAAACAAATTGCACTCCGCTATCCGAAACAATCTCAGAAGGACATCCATGAATTCGGAAAATTTCTTTGATGAAATGATCAGCCAGAATAGATGAATAAGGTAAACCGGTCAAAGGATGAAATGTGCCATTTTCGAAAATCGATCCACCACTACTGTCACGACTGATAGTGGGTGTATGACTGATAGTGGGTACCTGCTGTTGTTGGCGCAACTCAGAGGAAGGCGCGGAGTCTAACGTGCCCCTGGTATTCACCAGGAACCCCCGCAAGGAAGTATGGACTCCGCTGCAGGGACACGCAGGTCGCGGTCCTTCCTAGAGTCCACAGCGAGATACAAGGGGGTGTCAGACAGGCCGGTTCAGCAACGTTCAGGTAGAGGAGGTACAAAGGGAAATCCAGAAGAATGGTGAGGCAAGCCGAGTCGGTAACTTTCAGGGAGCGCAGTACAAAGGCAGAATCCAGATAGGGGTGGTCAAACGGTCCGGGTCAAAAGGGTCACAAGCAGCACTAGGAATGTCAGGAACAATACAGCAACTGGTACACACAAACGCTGGAGACAGGAAGACCTGATACTCTGGCACTGATTAGAGGACAGGAAGAGGTTTAAATAGTGTGGGGATCCAATCAGCATCAGCGCTGCAGCGCTGTCATACCTGCCGCCGGGAATCACATAGCGTCCCGTTGCCTAGCAACGGGGCGCGTCATACTGCTGGGAGATGGATGGCAGGGGGGGATCCGGAAGTGACGCGTCTGGTTGCATAGCAACCAGACGCGCGGTCAGGCAGTCAGGCGGCCGTGCGGACGGCGCCTGACAGTATACCCTCCTCTTCTTCCTCCTGTTTGAAGGAACTTTTTGAGAATTCTAGGAGCGTGAAGGTCCTGCTTGTCCACCCATGATCTCTCCTCTGGGCCAAATCCTTTCCAATGGACAAGAAATTGCTGTTTGCCACGAAGAATGCGAGAGGCCAAGATCCGACTGACTTCGAATTCAGTTCCAGAAGAGGTTTGTATTGGTGGGGGACGACCGGGAGGTCGATAGAATTTATTGAGTACCACTGGTCGTAGTAATGAGACATGAAAAGTATTATGACATCTCAGAGAAGGAGGAAGTTTCAATTTAAAGCATACAGGATTAATGACTTGCATGATGGTGTACGGGCCAATAAATCGAGGAGCCATCTTCATAGAAGGAACCTTTAGTCTTAGGTCCCGGGTGGATAGCCATACTTGGTCTCCCACCTTTAAGAGAGGAGTGGCCCTCCGATGACGATCTGCAAAGATTTTGTGATGCTGAGTAGCCTTGAGTAAAGCCGTCTTAGTCTTAGCCCAAATGAGAAAAAACTCCCGATAAAGAGTATCTACGGCTGGAACCGGAGAAGAGGACACTGGAAAAGGATCCGGAAACACAGGATGACTTCCGTATACAATAAAGAAAGGGGAGAATCCGGTAGACTCATGAATGTGTTGATTATGGGAGAACTCCGCCCAAGGAAGGAATTGAGACCATTTATTCTGGTTGTCGGAGGTAAAACAGCGGAGGAATGTCTCGAGATCCTGATTGATTCGCTCCGTCTGTCCGTTGGTTTGCGGATGGTATCCCGAAGAGAATTTCAATTCTATGTTCAATCTCTTACAAAAGGTTCTCCAAAACTGGGATGTGAATTGGACTCCGCGGTCCGAAATGATCTCCTTCGGGCAACCATGTAGTCTGAATATCTCCTTGATAAAGATATCTGCCAGACGACTGGCCGTGGGCAGTCCAGTTAGAGGAATAAAATGTGCCATCTTCGAAAATCGATCAATAACCACCCAGATAGTGGTAAACCCTGCACTGAGGGGTAGGTCTGTGATAAAATCCATGGCCACACTTTCCCAAGGAGCATCGGGGATAGGGAGTGGACGAAGAAGGCCTGCCGGAAGTCTTCTACAAGTTTTGTGTTGAGCACAAGTAGTGCAGGAAGCAATAAATCTCTCAACATCGGCACGTACATTAGGCCACCAGAAGCGTCGGCAAAGCAGCGATGTTGTCTTCTTTATTCCAGCATGGCCGGCAATGCGGGATGAATGAGCCCACTGCAGGGTCTTGAACCGGAGATGGGGTTCCACGAATGACCGGCCTGGAGGAGGAGAGGACGTTTTGGTCCTAGTAAGGGCTACGATATTAGAAGGATCAATAATATGCTGAGGAACCAACGGTCTTAAACGATCGGAATCGTCAAATGAGCGAGATAATGCATCGGCACGTCCATTCTTGGCTCCCGGGCAGAATGTGAGCTTCATGTTAAATCGAGCAAAGAAGGATGCCCAGCGGGCTTGCCGAGGATTAAGGCAACGAGCCTCTTGAATGAACACTAGGTTCCGATGGTCGGTAAACACAGTAACAGGAAATATAGCCCCCTCCAACAGATGTCGCCACTCCTCCAGAGCCGCCTTGATGGCCAGTAACTCCTTGTCCCCTATTCCATAATTACATTCACTTGGAAGAAATCGTCTGGAGAAAAACCCACACGGGTTGTGTGAGCCAGCCGGAGACTCTTGAAAAAGCACCGCCCCAATGCCTACCGAGGATGCATCTACCTCTAAGAAGAAAGGTCGTTCTTGATCTGGCTGGGACAGAACTGGGGCTGAAGAAAATGCTTTCTTTAACGTTATGAAGGCAGACGTGGCCTCCGAGGACCAAACCCTGGGGTTGGCAGTCTTCCTGGTTAAAGCTGTAATGGGGGCTATAATGGTGGAGAATCCCTGAATAAATTGGCGATAATAGTTTACAAAGCCGATGAACCTTTGAATAGCTTTAAGGCCTTGTGGCTGAGGCCAGTCCAGAATAGCTGACACCTTGGTGGGATCCATACAAAGACCTTGACCCGACACGATGAAACCAAGAAAAGGTACCTGGCTAATCTCAAACACACATTTTTCCAGCTTGCAGTAGAGGTGATGTTTCCGGAGTCTACGTAAGACCTCTTTTACTTGTTCCCGATGAGTCTTCAGATCTTTAGAAAATATTAATATATCGTCTAAATACACTACCACAGAAGTGTATAACAGGTCATGAAAGATATCGTTAACAAAGGTTTTGAAGATGGCTGGGGCGTTGCAGAGGCCGAAGGGCATCACCAGGTACTCGAAATGTCCATCTCTGGTGTTAAAGGCCGTTTTCCATTCGTCTCCTTCTTTGATGCGAATCAAATTATAGGTCCCACGGAGATCTAGTTTGGAAAAGATTTGAGATCCACTGAGTTTGTCAAAGAGGTCGGAGATGAGAGGTAGTGGATATCGATTTTTGACAGTGATGCGGTTGAGAGGACGATAATCAATACAAGGCCGAAGAGACCCATCCTTCTTCTTAACAAAAAAAAACCCTGCACCCGCTGGGGAAGTAGATTTGCGGATAAATCCCCGTTTCAGGTTTTCTGAAATATATTGAGACATGGCTGACGTCTCTGGACGAGATAAAGGGTAGGTCCTCCCTTTGGGGATGGGTTGGTCAGGAGATAAAACAATAGCGCAATCCCAGGGACGATGAGGAGGCAAGATCTCCGCTTCCACTTTACTGAATACATCTTGGAATTCCATATAGGCCTCAGGAAGGTGGGTTAGCTCGGAATGAGCCATTACTTGACATTTTGGAGGCAAGACTCTAGACAGACATTCAAAGCGACATCCTAAACCCCACGACATAACTTGAGCGTGGTCCCAATCCATCTGAGGAGAATGTTTTCTCAGCCACGGTAGCCCCAAGATGAGGGGATTAATGGACCTCGGCAACACCAAAAGTTGGATCATTTCGCTATGAAGTACTCCTACCCTCAACCGAACAGGAGAAGTCACGGAGGAGATGGAGCCGTGAGTGACACGACTTCCGTCGACTGCCGTCAGAGATAACGGTTGGGGCAATGGGTTTAGAGGTATTTGGAGCTGCGAAGCTAGATCCGCCGAAATGAAGTTCCCGGAGGAGCCGGAGTCCACAAAGGCCGTGGTGGAAAAGGTACCCTTGGGGGTGCTCAGGATGACAACCATCTGAAATTCTGGGGAATTTTCTTTAGAATAGGGAGCAACTGTGGATTCTCCTAAAACGGCCTCCCCGCCACCGTTTAGGAGGAAGAGTTTCCCGGTTTCTTGGGACAAACTCTTAGCAGGTGTCCCGGATCTCCACAATACAGACACAGGCGTTGTTTGAAGCGTCTCTCCCTCTCTTCAAGGGATAATTTAGAGCGTCCTACTTGCATTGGTTCGTCCACTGGCAGGATGGGATTTTGGAACTGGGGTGCTAGCCGTGGTATGAACCGTTTGCCAGGAGAGCGTTCCTGCGTGCGCTCTTGGTAGCGCAAATCCACCTTGATGCACATGGAGATGAGAGAATCTAACTCAGCCGGGAGTTCTCTGGAAATTAACTCATCCTTAATCCGGTCCACCAGACCTTGCCAAAAGGTTGCCACCAGTGCTTCGTTATTCCATTTTAACTCGGAAGCCAGGGTTCGAAATTGAACTGCGTATTGCCCCACGGACAGGTCACCTTGGCGGAGGTTTAACAAGCTGGTAGCTGCAGAAGCAACTCTTCCGGGATCATCGAAGACTTTCCTGAAAGCTTCAATGAAAGAGTTGGAGTTATTAAGAAGTGGACCCCCTTGTTCCCATAAAGGTGAGGCCCAGGCAAGGGCTTGACCACTGAGGAGGGAGATGAGAAAAGCTACTTTGGTGCGTTCTGAAGAAAAGGCCCCTGGGTTGCACTCAAATTGGATGGCACATTGGTTCAGAAAGCCCCTGCACTTCTTGGGATCACCGTCAAACTTTTCGGGTGTCGGGATGCGTACACCGGAGGCCGCTGTAGAGACCGTAACCACACTGGATGCTGTGGATGCCGCAGAGGTTATGGCTGGTGTAGCGGGTGCAGCATTCTGAAATGTATCGAAGCGGGTAGCAATCCCTTGGACACATTGTAGAAGATGCGCTTGGGCTGCTTCTTGTTGCTCCACTCGTTGAGCCAAATGCAGGAGTAGGTCACGAGCAGACGGTTCACCAGACCCCTCCGTTGTCATGGCCAGAGTATACTGTCACAACTGATAGTGGGTGTATGACTGATAGTGGGTACCTGCTGTTGTTGGCGCAACTCAGAGGAAGGCGCGGAGTCTAACGTGCCCCTGGTATTCACCAGGAACCCCCGCAAGGAAGTATGGACTCCGCTGCAGGGACACGCAGGTCGCGGTCCTTCCTAGAGTCCACAGCGAGATACAAGGGGGTGTCAGACAGGCCGGTTCAGCAACGTTCAGGTAGAGGAGGTACAAAGGGAAATCCAGAAGAATGGTGAGGCAAGCCGAGTCGGTAACTTTCAGGGAGCGCAGTACAAAGGCAGAATCCAGATAGGGGTGGTCAAACGGTCCGGGTCAAAAGGGTCACAAGCAGCACGAGGAATGTCAGGAACAATACAGCAACTGGTACACACAAACGCTGGAGACAGGAAGACCTGATACTCTGGCACTGATTAGAGGACAGGAAGAGGTTTAAATAGTGTGGGGATCCAATCAGCATCAGCGCTGCAGCGCTGTCATGCCTGCCGCCGGGAATCACATAGCGTCCCGTTGCCTAGCAACGGGGCGCGTCATACTGCTGGGAGATGGATGGCAGGGGGGGATCCGGAAGTGACGCGTCTGGTTGCATAGCAACCAGACGCGCGGTCAGGCAGTCAGGCGGCCGTGCGGACGGCGCCTGACAACTACCCAGATGGTATTACACTTTTTACTTGGAGGAAGATCGGTGACAAAGTCCATACTAATATGGGTCCAAGGTTTGGAAGGAATGGGTAGTGGTTGCAGTAATCCCACTGGTGTTCTGCAGGGAGTTTTAAAATGGGAACACAGCTCACAAGCTGCCACAAAGTCTTTGACATCCTTCCTCATAGAGGGCCACCAGTAGCTTCGAGAAAGGATTTCTAAGGTCTTGCGTTCACCCGAATATCCAGAAAAACGTGAAGAATGAAACCAAGACAAAATTTTCCTCCTAAGAGATGGAGGCACGAGGGTTCTCCCAAATGGTAGCACCTTGGTGGACGAAGCGGCCAGAGACACACAATTGGGATCTAATATAGAATGGTTAGGACCATCTTCAACGTCTGAGGACGTCACGAATGCTCGAGACAGGGCGTCTGCTTTTTTATTTTTGGAAGCCGGTTTGAAGGTTATAATAAGTTCAAAACGGGAAAAGAAAAGAGACCATCTTGCTTGACGGGGATTCAAACATTGGGCTGACTGAATATATGACAAGTTTTTGTGATCCGTAAAAATGGTTACAGGATGACGAGCTCCCTCCAGTAGATATCTCCACTCCTCTAATGCTGCTTTTATGGCCAACAACTCCTTGTCCCCGATGATATAATTCCTCTCCGCGGGTAAAAGACCTCGGGAATAAAAGGCACAAGGATGGAATTTTTGTTGCTCCGATATTTGGGATAATATGGCCCCTAAGCCAACATTAGAGGCGTCTACCTCTAGGAAGAAGGCAAGCATCACATCAGGCTGTCGAAGAACAGGAGCGGAAGAGAAGGACTCTTTGAGAGACTGGAAAGCTTGAAGAGCCTCGGAGGACCATTTTTTAGTGTAAGCCCCCTTGCGGGTCAGGTCCACTATAGGAGAGGCAATGGATGAAAAACCTTGAATGAAACGTCTGTAATAATTCGCAAAACCTAAAAAACGTTGGATTGCTCGGAGAGTAGTTGGCTGGGGCCAACGTAATACAGCATTCACCTTTTCTGGATCCATCTTAAGACCGACTCCGGACACAATATATCCCAGGAATGGAATCTGGGATAACTCGAATGAACATTTCTCTAGTTTGCAAAATAAAGAATTTCTTCGGAGTCTGGAAAGGACCTCTGCCACATGTTGATGATGAGTGGGCAGATCCTGGGAAAAAATTAATATGTCGTCCAGATAGACGACGACACAGACATACAGCAAGTCCCGGAAGATCTCATTCACGAAACCCTGGAAGACAGCGGGGGCGTTACACAACCAGAAGGGCATAACTAGATATTCATAATGACCATCCCTGGTGTTAAAAGCTGTCTTCCATTCGTCTCCGGACTTGATCCGGATTAAATTATAGGCACCTCGATTTTTGATGGTAATGGCATTGAGTCCACGAAAATCTATACAGGGACGTAATGATCCATCTTTCTTCTTTACAAAAAAGAACCCCGCTCCAGCGAGAGAGGTAGAAGGTCGGATAAATCCTCGCTGGAGGTTCTCCTTAATATACTCAGATGTTGCTTGAGTCTCAGGTAATGAAAAAGGATACACACGGCCCCTAGGAGGACTCTTGCCAGGTTGTAAGTCAATCGGACAATCCCATGCCTGATGATGAGGAAGGCGTTCTGACTGAACCTTATCGAACACATCCGCAAAGGAAGCATACTGTGGAGGGAGGCCCGGTGGACACGGTGAAATGGAAGACTGCTGTATTTTGAGTGGAACAACTTGAGAAAGACAATGATGACGACATTCGGGGCCCAAGGAAATGACTTGAGGAGTGTTCCAGTCAATCTGAGGGGAATGAAGTTGGAGCCATGGAAGGCCTAGTACGATGGGACTGGTAGCAACAGGAAGGATCAGTAAAGAAATTTTTTCTTGGTGTAAGGCTCCAATTTGAAGAGTCAGTGGAGACATACTTTGAGTAATAAGACCATTAATTATACGTGATCCATCGATAGCAGTAACAGCAATAGGTACCTTTAAGGAAATCACTGGTAGGGACCATTGATTCACTAGGGAACTAGAGATAAAATTTCCAGCAGCTCCAGAATCTATAAGTGCTTGGGACACAAAGGATTTGGTAGCAAAGGAAACGGTGACATCAAAAGCACAAACTTTCACATTCGTAGAACATGGAGAGGACTCCAGGGACCCTAACCTTACCTCTCCAGAACTGGTTAGGGCCTGGCATTTCCCGACTTCCTAGGACATGAGTTCAGCATGTGAGTAGACTCAGCGCAATAGATACAGAGTCTATTTTTCACTCTTCGTTCTCTCTCCTCTGATGTTAGTTTAGAGCGACCTACCTCCATAGGTTCTACTGGAGGTGGAGAATGACGTACTTGGGATACTGAGCGAAGAAGGAAGTTACTCTCTCGGAATCTCTCTCACGAAATCTCATGTCTACACGATGGCAAAGGGAAATCAAATCATCCAAGGAGGAGGGTAATTCTTGAGAGGTCAGTGCGTCTTTAACTTTATCGGAAAGCCCCTGCCAGAAGGCGGAGATCAGTGCCTCAGTGTTCCACTGAAGTTCAGAGGCAAGTATCCGAAATTGAATGACATACTGAGCTACAGTCCGAGATCCTTGGCGTAGTCGGAGGATACTAGAAGCTGCAGAGATAACACGACCAGGTTCGTCAAAAATACTTCGAAACGTAGAAATAAACATGGCACTATCTTGCAATAAAGGGTCATTTCTTTCCTACAGAGGGGAGGCCCATGCAAGAGCCTGTCCGGAAAACAAAGAGATGAGGTAGGCCACTTTGGAACGATGAGTAGAGAAGTTATGAGGTTGAAGTTCAAAATGAACGGATCATTGGTTAAGAAAGCCCCTACAAGTTTTGGGGTTTCCGTCATATTTGGAAGGAGTAGGCAAGTGTAGTGTGGAAGCGATGGACACCTGGGATGGCACTGGGGAAGGAGATGGAGATACTGGAAGATCAACGGCGGCTGCTACATTTTTCACAGGGGTTCCTTGGGAGGCTAAAGTCTAACAATATTGCAACAACTGTTGTTGGCGAACATCTTGTTGTTCGATTCGGGTGACCAGATACTGCAGCATCTCTTTAGCTGTTGGTTCCGATCCTGGGTCTGTCATGACCTGATCTTACTGTCACGGGCACTAGGAGTCTTGCCCAGGAATTCACCAGATGACTGGGCTTACCAGAGTGGTGAAGTTCACACAAAGGTCCTCTGGTAGCGGGGTGACTAGCGGAACATATATCACAGCAGATGGAGAGAGAATGCCAGTAAAGAATAAAAAAGTCAGTGACTTGCAACAATCTTGGTCAATGAGTCAGCGACTAGCTGATATTGTGGAAAGGCAGATTTGAACACGGAGATCAGGATGGACGTGAGCAGATGCGGGAGGTAGTAGGGAAGTCAGTGGTCTGCGTACAGCAAGTTGTACCACTGCTATGGTGAGAAGACTTGTCCAGGTGCAGGTAGGTAGCGGGGAAGTCAGTGGTCTGCGTACAGCAAGTTGTACCACTGCTTATGGTGAGAAGACTTGTCCAAGTGCAGGTAGGTAGCGGGGAAGTCAGTGGTCTGCGTACAGCAAGTTGTATCACTGCTTATGGTGAGAAGACTTGTCCAGATGCAGGTAGGTAGCGGAGAAGTCAGTGGTCTGCGTACAGCAAGTTGTACCACTGCTTAATAGGTGAGGATGTGTTCAGGTGTCGATGAGTGGAGGCAAACAAGGATAATAGGATGCAGACACTGAGAGCACAGAGGAACTTGATCCCAACAGATATGCAGCATTTCCAGCAAAGTCTATAACGATATGTGTGGCGCTGCTTGGTAGAGACTTGCTCAGCACAGATATGCAGGCCAATAATGAATAGTCAATCACAATTATGCATATAACGACTGAGTAGTACGGTTAGTTCCAAACAGATATGCAGCGTAACAATAACAGTCTATAGCGGGTATGGATACCGCTGCTGAGAGGGAAAACTTGTCCTAGCGGATATGCAGAGTAAACGTAGAAAGTCAATAATAGATAGGCATACCGCTATTCAGTAGAACAGTCTGTCCACAGGAAGATGCAGGGACTGCAGAGACGCTGAACGGCAGAGACGAGTGTAGGAACCACAGGTGAGTAGATCCTGTAATCAGAGTCCAGCTGAGGACACAGACAGGAAACAGGAGACTGTAGCAGGTATGGAAACCAGTGATGAGTAGCACAGGGAATCCACAGGAACTGAAGACACTAGTAGTACACAGGAGACAGTAGCTGGTATGGAAACCAGCGATGAGTAGATCAGGAATCAGCAGGAAACTGAAGACATTAGTAGAACACAGGAGACACCTTCAGAGACTCACAGGGAATGAGACTCAAGATCAGGCAATCAGGTAATGAGCACAGGTGCCTTAAATAGGGAGAGTTGCCTGATCAACCAATTAGATTAAAAGCAACAGTCACAAGAGTTCTTGGGTGCTGCGCATGCACAGTCCATCAGAATGGCGGATGGCCGCGGTTCAAGATAGGTGCCGGCAGGAAGGCTAGGGAGCCACGCACCAGCGTAGAGGCACTCACGGTCCGGTGAGTGACACAACCTAACAAGCTAGCACCCGATACCAGAACATTTAGTCTATATCTGACCAACCATAAGAAAATTATATCTGTGTCTTAATATATTATGATAATTTAATGAGCTTGAATTACAAACAGAGCCATTATATACACTTATTGATATCAGCTTCAGATAGCTATATCATTGCCTTAATACTCAAGTGAGCGATGCTGCTCACCTTACTATGTTTATAGGTACTATAATTCATTAACTTGTCTCATTATAGAAACATATATGTTATCAAGCACAATCATGTTTGACATTATTGGCAAATGAATGATTCAATAGCTATATTTAAATCAGCAGAATAATTTAATACTATAACAAATAATACACCAACCTTTGTATCTATTATATTCTAATAGCGTGAGAACACAGTGATTTTGCAGCTAGTTCTGCATTTTATTTTCACACAGCACATGTTTTTAACATATTTTGCAAGTTGTTTGATATACCACTTTTAATGCATATCAATAAAATGTTATTTTAATTCCAATACCCCGGAGTGCCTCTAGACATACTTTCTTATCCTTGGTCCTATATACTAATTACAAGTATAAGGGAGCACCCTCCAGTTATGATAGGATAATTATTCTGGAATACACCATAAGTAAGATTGGGGTTAAATATTGTTCATTTATTAACACACTTAGTGCGGTCATTTCTATCCGGAGTAGGAAGAATGACTGATAGTAGAGGGGAGGAATGGGCCAAGAACCAGGTGCCCAAGACTTTGGGGAATTGGTTGCAGGCTTTTGTTTCAATGGAAAGTGTGCCTCATCATTTAAGTATGTTTATATTGTGACCAGGTAGGGAGGCCAGGTACCATCTCCTGGGGTAGGTATTGTGCAACTGGCCTCAACCAGTTTTATTCAGTAAGAAAAACAGATAAAAACTCCAAAATAAACACTTTGCCGTCCGGCTCTAAATAAATATTGGTCACTCCTGATTAACAAAGTGAAATAAAACATAAGCAGTTTCAGCATATTTCACTTACAGGCAGATATCAGGCTTTTCTCTCACAGAGACTCTGCAGCCTCAGTTCCAAGGGCTATTATAGTGGTATTAAGATGAAGCTTTTAGATAAAGAAAGACCATCCATGCCACTATGCCACTGGTTTCTAAGGATCTGAATGTGTGGTTATTCTTGATGATGGGAAAGCAGTCATTTCTTTTTCCAGCACCAACTGTTGGCTTTCAAGGCACCTGGTAAACAATCACAGCAAAAGGTGTCTGGTGGGAATTTAACAAGCAATAATGTGAGAATACTAAAGAGAGGTATAGGGTTCTATTATAGACATGACTGCTTGGTCTGCAAAAGGTTCACATTTATCCGATTGGTGTTTTAAGAAAAATGGTCTAGCTGTGGGGAAAGGACAGGCCAGAGATTTTAAAGCAAAGAGCTCAACTCTAGTGCAGGTGGGAAGCATGGAATTGTGTCTAGGGTGCAATTTTAACAAGTACAGCTCAGAGTTTGGTTTCATTTCAGGCTTAAGATTCGGGTTGGGTAAAGAGAGAAACTTGCGTTCACCAGTGGAGCATAGTGTATTAGTTTTGAAACGTAGGTGACATTTGGTAGGCCCTCCTTGATAGGCTCCCCACCACGGGTCAGAAGGTGTAAAAGAAGTACCAGCTGTCACAAACTAGTGTATTGCCTCTATAAGGAACAAGTCACAATTTAGAAATGGGTTGAATGTGACAATCTTTATTAAAGTGTAAACACGAAGGTTCCAAATTAATGAAATGTAGACCCAATGGCCAGAGAGAAAAACAGCAGCAGTAATAAATGGAAACAAACTGATGTAGAAATTGGGATAAATACTGTAAAATGAACTGGAAGTAGTGCTTAATACTGAATGTAGTAATCTAAGTTGCGGTAGTCATTTCATTGGCACTCAAAATGTCTGCAGAGTTTACAACGACTAAACAATACCGATTAAATTAGCTACACATTGAAAATGCGGCTTTCACAAATATCTACAGTAAGAAATCACATCACTTGTAATGGACACAGTGAAAACAGCGCTTTTAAAATGCCAATGGCCGGACCCACTGTCTTACATTATACCATTGCCGCTATAAAAGCACCATTTTCACTGTGTCCACAAGTGACTTGATTTCTTACTGTACTTATTTCTAAATGACGCATTTTCGATGTGTAGCTAATTAAACCTGACGGAAATACTTACTATCTGCTATATGGTAAGTTTTCAAGTTATCGCTTTTATATTAATCAGTATTTTTCAGTCATTGTAAACTCTGTTGCATTGTAAGTACCTAAAATTCATGTCACACCTAGTTCAAGAACACAGAGTAGAACTTGTCTTGTAGCCTGTAGTATGGACACCCTGTTATCTCAGCTTAACAGTTCTTCTCTCAGCTCAGGGAAGAGTTGTCCATTCTAATCACAATTACTGCAACTGTGCACTCCTGCATGTAAGCTATTTTAACTAATTTTCATTCTGATACCAAATATTTCTATACAAGTTACATAACTTACAAATCTGTGCAGCTATCCTTTTATCATGTGTGTGCAGTTCTAGAGCCTGGTGTTATTGCTATGTCTGTGACAGTCTGTACACCACAGAGTCTTAAAATGCTTAACGGTTGATGGCATAATGTCAGACCCTTCTATATTAACCTTAAGCTTATGTGCTTTTTGTTGGCAAATTAAACTCTTTTATTTAAATAACTGCTCTTATGGTGGAGGGAGAACAATGTACTGCCTTGCCTATCTGCAAGCGCCCTTTAGCATTTGTATGTTAACGGGATAACCGTCCCCCAGTCGCCCAAGAACCAGCACCCCTCTGGGCTAAACATAATGCTCCGCAAGCCAGCACGGATGAGCTGTACTTGCACCGAACCTAAGATGACTCTTCGAAGGGAACAGGTTCCAAGAGCCTGCTACTATGAATGTGCGCTTCACCCACCTTGTTTATCTTGTACAGCGTTCCCCTGCCACGCCAGGTTCTCTCCAGAACCTAGGCCCACCACCATCCTAACTCCCCCCTAACTCGCTCAAAACCGAATATATTTCTGCTATGAAAACATTGAGGCCACTGTCCGCCAAATGCACCTTATCCAGTCTATAAGGGCTGGGTCCTGAAAGTGAATACCCGGGTGTTCGATTCTAATACCTCCAATGGTCTGGATATAGTGTGCTGCAACAGCATTAACTTTTTTATGGGCCCTGTCTGCTATCCTCCCATCTGAAAAGGACCTCCACTGTAAACGGGGAACTATGTTGGACCAGTGCAGAAAAAAGCTCAGGCCAGGAGGCATGCACCCATTCCAGGTCGTACAATATAGCCAATCATAGCTCGCTGATCATTCCCGCCCCAAATGAATCACTAAAATATGGAACACCAAATGCTTCGCTGTCTCTTGCAACATTAGCATTCTGAAACTCGGCCCCCTCAGGAAGAAGAGTTCAAGAGAGAAAAGAGGGTGTCACATACCGCCGATATGCAGTGGACTTCCACCTGCCCAACTCCTGAATATATTGGCCAGACTCACCATCCAGAGCAGCGGATGTAGCCCCACCTATACGGAATGAATGCATGCCAAATTCCGCTCTATTCAGGCCCAGGTCGTCAATCGTGCGTTAAAACATCACCATGAACTAATACCTTGTGAAGGGGGACCAGTCTATATACTGTATAGTATATCTATATATATCTGTATAGTATATCTATAGTCTATCAAGGTAATGCCTTAATTGGCCTAAGCACTGCAGAATTGGTGATTATTTGTACAAGGCAAACCTCGCAAGTGTGCCGGGGTGTAACCCATCGCCCCCTTCCTAGCTGAGTAGTCTTGGACTTCTGTACCTTGCAAGAGATTGTGTGAGGGGACAGGACAACATTCGCGGCTAACATCCGACTGGCTAGAGGCTGCCAACTCACTCACCCGGAATGCGCCGAAGAACAACATAACAAAGGTCGAGCTGAAAAGGCTACACTCATAGGGGTCACGCGCCACTCGCGAGAGAGAACCTACCAAATCCCTTAAAAGCTTGTGACTCACAGGTCTCCTGCCGTCAGGGAGAACAGGACACTTCTGTGCCCAACCACATAGTGCACTAGTAATCAAGAACCCTTTCATCACATCAGCCTAACCATACAATTGGGAGAAAAAGGAAATACCCACGAGGGAGGAGGGCATTACTGACTTTGACTTACCGCCGTAATAGCCAGCCCATATAAAATCCTGAATCCGGGCCTGCCCATCTCCACTCCCATTAGTGTCTCCATTCCGAAATGACAGCCACTTCCACCAGGCTGACTGATACCTCCTCAGAGTAGCCGGCGTTAAAGAGGACTCCAGCTTCGCAATCTACCAGCCATAAGCGGGACATGGGTAACCAGTGAGGGAAGCCTGAGGCGCCAGGGCCCAGAATTTGTCCCAGTTACCTCTAGACAAGGCGTCCGCCAGGCTATTCTCCACCCCAGGCACGTGTCGCGCACTAAAGGAGATATTGTGACAAAGGCAGTGCAGTACAAGCCGGCACATGAGGCAGATACCCGGGGGAGAGGAAGCGTTCTGCTTATTAATGGCCTGCACTACTCCCAAATTGTCGCATCAGAAGACCACCTGCTTGCCCCTAAATCTGTCAGTCCACAGCTCCACCGCTACTGTGATGGGAAATATCTCCAGCAGGACCAGGTTGGCTATGTGTCCTGCCCGAACCCACTCACCGGGCCAGCGCGACATGCACCAGTCGGCCGGCGAAGTGTGCCCCAAACTCAACCGAACCTGCGGCTTCCGTCAACAGCTGCAAATCTCAACTAGAAATTAAGGGTTCGGGCCAGACACAGACCCCGTTAAAGCGCAGCACACTCCCAGATCATCCCTGGTCTCCTGAGACAGGGGTATGTGACAATGGGGACGGGCGAAACCTGCAGTCGCCCTCTTTGACTTGTGGAAAATCATTCTGCCCATCGGTATTACCCTGAAAGCGAAGTTGAACATGCCTTGCAGCGATTACGTCTTCTTTAATAGTATCCTTGTGTCTAACATCACCTCGATAATCAGTGGCAACCTACACAGGTCCAACTCTGTGTCATTAACCGACCCCCACCTATTGGAAAAGATAAATGCTGAATAAGGCGAAATTTCCCTGGCACCTTCTAGGCCAGTGGGGGAGATCACCATGTCCTTTATCAGGGGGTCTGTGAAAGGGCCAGACATACGGTCCAGGGCTACCTTCCTACTCACTTTTTCTGCTGAAATCTCTGGAAAAATAAAAGCTGACTTTAAATTCTTAACCTGAGTAATCTCCACAGATCCCTCTATCGGCAAAACAAAACCAGAACGGAAACCTGAAACCAGAAACTCAGCATCCGCCCATCGGGGATACCTGGCTAGCCAACGGGCCATGCTAGACAAAATAATGGAAGACGGGGCCTTATATAGTGACAGATGGTGCGAGGATGCTGTCTCCACCCCCCCCTTCCTGCCCTATCACAACTCCGAGCACTGTCCCTTATTAAAGGCATAGAACTGCCCTTTGCATGGAAATGGCGTGCCAGGCCTACCGGAGGACGCTTCTTAACCGTGGGGAAGGAAACAACCCATCCCTCCTCCTTAATCTTAAGCCAAGTTTCGACATCCCGAAAACCCAACAAAAGGGTCCCGTGACCATCGTACTTGGACCTAAACTCTTGATCAGACGCTAAACAGACACCTGGACAAAATGCCATATACATCTCTTGAATCATTTGGAGGTATTTGAGTACCTCCTTGTGCTACTGGGACGTGACTCCAGATAACAGGCCATAAACAAATATGCCCTGCTTAACCAGTTGCGGTAGGTTTTGAAGCTAGCTTCCCCTCCACCGCCTTTCGCCATAGCCACTCTGGTTCCTTTTTAAGCCTTGTCCATGACTGTGAACACGTCCACAGTCTGACAAATTATGTATATATATATATATATATATATATATATATATATATATATATATATATATATTATGGCAAGAGCCCGCTACTGCAGAAGTACACGCGAACAACTTCTTCCTTTTTATGTAGTTTTTATTGTCAGGATGGTAAATGTTTTGACACCGTACAGATTTCACAGCATTTCTTGGAGACCCTAAACACTAGCTAGACGTAGCTCAGCTCTCTCAAGACCAGCCAGCTACCCCAGCGTTGGTCTCAGTGAACAAATGATACAAACAAGCTTTTATACCTGATACTCCTCCCCCAGCCTTAGCTTGATGGACAGATGACACACCCACCTTCTCTTTAAAAGGAAACGCCCATCCCTGGCTCTGTTTGGACTAACAGACACACCCTGTCTGTTTGCTGAGAGGAAGGATTTCAAATCATGTAAGTTTAACCAAACTTAAACTATTGCTTTTCTTCACATTCAATCTAGGTGCATTACTCCACAAATGTTTTACTCCACTTCCCTGCTTTCTCTGCATATTGCCAGCTAAATGCCTCCTTTTGTTACAATATATATATATATATATATATATATATATATATATATATATATATATATATATGCGATGTATCTTAAATAGATTAAAATAAAAATTATATAACAGCTTAATCTCCAACTGTTTTGTAGTTATTTAGCTATATAAACAGCCTGGTGTGATCTGACTTTGTGACATCAGCCCTCTAGTGACATTTCAGATTTAATCTGTGCATGTGTCAGTCGAGGGAGGGACCTTAACCATCTTGGAACCTCGTCTATGTTACGCCATTTAACGAGAGTTCATGGCAAAGTGTTGGAAAAGCTGAAAGTTCTTCCCAAAAAATTACAAGCACTCCATCATCAGCTAAGACCCTCCGCTCACCAACATTCCGACGGATACAAAATACACCCACCACACCATCCTCATCAATATCCTCAGTAGCGCTCGGAGTTAGCCCGGCATCCCACTTAAGGCTGGATGACTCCTGCACTATTATTGATTCCTCGGAAGAAAGCGTTAGTCCCACTGCTGCTGCTGTTGCTGCTGCTGGGGGTGAATCGTCATCCCAGAGGCAGGTCAAGAAAATGAGCAGTCCTACATTTCAGCAATTAACTGTGAAACAATCATTTGCGAGGGGAAGCAAATATGACAGCAGTCACCCAGTCGCCAAGCGAATCACAGACGCCATGGCTGCAATGTTAGTGTTAGATCTGCGTCCAATCTCCACAATAAACGCAGCTGGTTTTTTTAATTGAGGTTTTGTGTCCGCGTTACAGAATTCCATCTCGACACCATTTCTCCCGTAAAGCAATTCCACAATTATACCAAAAAGTGTGTAAAAATGTAGAGATTGCGCTGAAAAATGCCATTCTGCCCACTGTCCACTTAACCACAGATATGTGGACAAGTGGAAGTGGTCAAACCAAAGACTATATGACTGTGACAGCCCACTGGGTTGGTCATTCACCTTCACCAGCAGAAACAGCAGCAGCATGTACACCACTATGTAACATTTGTCACAGGCAGGCCACTCCTTGTATCACCGGCTTCACGAACAGGCATACAGCTGACAATTTGTTACGCAAACTGAGAGATGTGATTGATGCATGGCTTATACCACTTGGACTCTCCCCAGAGTATGTCATTTCTGATAACGCCAACAATATAGTGCGAGCTAATGGGTGATTTCCAACACATTCCCTGTTTTGCTCACACCATCAACTTGGTGGTGCAGAGCTTCCTACGAACTAACCGTGAGGTGCAGGAGATGCTTTCGGTGGCCCGTAAAATTTCAGGCCATTTCAAGCATTCAGCCACAGCATGTAGGAGATTACAGCAGCTCCAAGAGCAGTTTAACTTGCCCTGCCACCAACTTAAGCAAGAGGTGGTAACTCGGTGGAATTCCACCCTGTACATGCTTTAGAGGATGGAGGAACAGCGCAAAGCCATCCAAGGATATTGCATAAGCCATGACATTGGGAAAGGAGGGGGGATGTATTTCACTCTTGCACAGTGGGGAATCCTTTCAGTGCTGTGCAAGGTGCTGAAACCATTTGAAGTTGTGACATGTGAGGTGAGTGAAGACTCCGCTAGTTTGAGCCAAGTCATTCCTTTAATTAGACTATTGGAAAAGCAGCTTGAGAAAATGAAGGAGGAGCTGAAAGCAAGCAATTCAGAAAAGTTTGTTGGCCTTGTCGGACAAGTACTTAATTCGCTTCACAATGATCCTCGAGTTATTAAGATCTTGAACTCGGATCAGTACGTTTTGGCCACTGTGCTTGATCCAAGGTTTAAAACGTACATTGAGTCTTTACTTGTAAATGAGCGAGATGTGAACTTTTGCAAGGAGCTATTGCTCAGCAAGTTGGCCGCTGAACTGGGCCTCAGCTTGATGACGTGTCCTCCTTCACTTTCTCAAGCTGCTGCTGCTCATGAAAAAATTAAATTTCCCAAAATGAAGCAGGGAAGACGCAGGGGGCATACCAGAACAATTTAACATCTGGGCTGGTTTGAAGGATTTTTCAAAAAAATGTGTCACTTTGCCCATAACTCCATCCAATACGAGTATAAACATGCAAAGGATGGTGGAGGATTACTTTCAAGAGGTAGTGGATATGGAAATGTCAGACAGTCCCTTTCCTTACTGGGAAGAAAAGCAGGCATTTGGAAACCCATGTACAAACTTGCTTTGCAATACTTAAGCTGCCGACCCTCCAGTGTGCACTCTGAATGAGTGTTCAGCAAAGCAGGGAACTTAGTCAGTGATCGCCGTAGAAGGTTACTTCCCAAAAATGTGGAGAAAATGATGTTTATAAAAATGAACTACATCTTCCACGAGGAAGGCCTTCACCATCCAAGACATCCAAGCACTGACTGTTCTCTAATGGCGGATTCAAGCGGCGATGAATTGATAGTCTGTGATGATGACGTACACACTGATGAGGGTGAGGATGAAGCTGAAGATGATGACGTAACATCTTTTTAAAACTTTCTATGTAAGTGCAGGGTGCAATCTACCCCCAAAGAGGAAATGGACTTGTGGCATTTCCATATCACGTACCGTCTTGAAAGGCTGCTGTTTGGGTAATTTATCCTTAAGGGTAGGGTGTCATAAACAGAGTAACCCCAAACTGCCTTTGTCCATTTCTCTTAATATTGTACAGTCTATAATGGCTGAATTTTTTGGTATTTTCGACAAGTGGAGGGGGGTCTAGAGAGCCAGAAGCCAAACTGGCTTTGTCCATTTCAATTAATATTTTACAGTCTATAACTGCTGAATTTTTTTATATTTTCAACAAGTGGAGGGGGGCCTAGAGAGACAGAAGCCAAACTGGCTTTGTCCATTTCAATTAATATTTTACAGTCTATAACTGCTGAATTTTTTTATATTTTCAACAAGTGGAGGGGGGCCTAGAGAGACAGAAGCCAAACTGGCTTTGTCCATTTCAATTAATATTTTACAGTCTATAACTGCTGAATTTTTTTATATTTTCAACAAGTGGAGGGGGGCCTAGAGAGACAGAAACCAAACTGGCTTTGTCCATTTCAATTAATATTGTACAGTCTATAACGGCTGAATTTTTTGTTTTTTTAAACAAGTGGAGAGGGGCCTATAGAGACAGAAAGCAAACTGCCTTTTTCCATTTCTTTACATATTGAACTATAAGTGTAGGGTGTAATATACATCCAAAGACGATGGCTGCATTGCCAATATGCATAGATGAAGAGGAAGACAATCTGTTTTGTGTGTAGAATAAATGAAGGCATTAAACTGTTTTTTGGATGATTTATTACCTCTACAATTAGATTACTTATCTATGAAACAGTTGGAGCACTAAATTGGGTTATTTTAGGCCCAAAAACATTGATTTTCCTAAAAAATAGCAAAACAAAACCAAACAAAACCAAAACCAAAACCAAAACACCCAATGGCGGTTTTGCAAAACCAAAACCAAAACCAAAACACGACGGTAATCCAGATCCAAAACCGAATCCAAAACCAAAACACAGAGGTCAGTGACCATCTCTACTTATTTCACTTGTAATCTGAGTTTATTTGTAAGGGGCGGGAAAGCCCCGTAGAGGACCCTAGGCTCAGATAGATATGGTATCCACGGAAAGTACTTTTTCGGATAAGGGACCTCAGATTGCCATGGGTATCATAAGAATGATGCATTGCAAGGTAGCCCTGAAGAGTATGTGGAAATTATTTCAAAGGGGTGGTTTAGGCCCCAGGGGTACATTTTTCCTGGGTAAATTACGGGAATTAAGGAAGACACATAACAAGTATATACATGAAAAAGAATAGAATGTTCGATGGAGATGGCTGAGTTGTTAGAATATGAAAATGTGATGATATGTTTGAAATGATGACTGATTTGGAGTTTGGTGATAACCAGTTAAGGCAGAGAAAGAACAAAACCAAACACTTAGGGAACAAATTTGGACAATGTCATATTTTTATGCATGCACGGTTCTATAAAAATTGGTGCAAAAGACAAATTGCAGTTAATCCAGCGATTCAAGTGCAATACCTAGGACATTGTATATCTGCTAGGACAAAGCATATTATACAAGAAAGATTTGTGATCTGTATGTTGGAATCCTTTGTCAAATCCAACGTATGCTATCAGTGGATTGATGCTGAGCTTATACACAATCAAAGGAAATCTTCCTCCATGCATGCATTACGATCAATCGAAAAACAGACTATACACAACACCATCTCTTCTGTATAGAATCTGCTCTGCTTTAATGCATATTAGGTTAAAACCTTTATAGTACTTTTGAGGAACTTGTTCATGTGCAGAAACAGTTGATGAATCACAATATCAGTTTCCTGACAAGCCTGCGGTTGTACTTGTTCTAGCGTTATGGTGCAATTTTCCAAGAAGCCTAAGGGAGTACATTATTTGTAATCAGCTAATTCTGCAGATCTCATTTTTACTTCTGCTTTTAAAATTCTCTGCAAAACTTCTTACAAATTCTAGAATATATCCCTGAGCATATTAAATACATTTCATCATACTTGCCAACCAGTGCGGTAACTAAACATTTTAGTGCCCTGGGCGATACAGGGCACCGGCGCCCCCCATCTTAGTGGGAGTGACCTTTGTCGAGTGGGTGTGGCAAACCTACTGTGGGGGTGTGGCTAGCACTTTTCCTTCTAAGGGTCATATTCAATTGTTCGCGGTATTGCCGAAAAATCCCGCGGTCCGTGCAGGATTACCGTTATTACGGTAATCCTGCGCAGAAAAACCGTTAATGCGGTAATTTACTCGCTGGATTTCCATCCGGTACCTGACATCCCGCTCCTATAATCAGTGGTGTACCACAACACCGCTGATATAGAGTCATGAAATAAGAAATCATCATCTTCAACATTTATTTATATAGCGCCAGCAAATTCTGTAGTGCTTTACAATTAGGAAATAAATACATTTATACTGCTCGCCTTGCAGCAAAGTGTATAAGCACCATACTCCATAGGCACTTACTTACAGACTGATTGTAGAGGGGCATGGAAGGGGCAGTGCTTCAGATTAAAACAGATCTGAACAAGATTCAAACTAAGTGCCTACTCCAGCAGAAGCATTGTATAGCCAAGTTAGCATGGTCCCCCAAATTGTATCAAAGAGAATAACATATTTGCTATAATACAGCAGATATAATATTTATTCTCATATACAAATAAAGTAGTGAAAAAAACTATTTTTAAAATATGCTTACAAAATCCAATAATAAATGCAAAACCAATAAAGAAGGCTCCTGTCAACTTCATAGTTGAATTCACAATCAGAAATAGCTAGCTAATGCTAACGATTGTGAGCATAATTAGCATGTTTAACATTTTAATGTAGATATATATATATATATATATATATATATATATATATACTATATAAAAGCCTAGTGGCGTGTGTCTGTGTGTGGAAAAAAAACCCCAGCTGCAGCGCCACCTATATATATACACAAATGCCAGCCATACTGTGACATGCAGGGGGGGGTGAGCAGGGGAGACTTTCACTTGCATGGGGGGAGCAGAGACTGTTACACACAAAGGGGAGAGGGTAACACACACACACATAGGGAGGGGGCCAGAGGCTGACACATGAACACATACACACACACACACACAGAGGGAGGGGGCAGAGGCTGACACACACACAGACACGCATACACAGATGGAGGGGGCAGAGGCTGACACAGACAGAGGGAGGGGGCCAGAGGCTGGCAGACACACTCACTGGGAGGGGGGCAGATGATGACACATACATACATATACATACATATACACAGGGGAAGGGGGGACAGAGGCTCAAACAAGCAGAGAAGAAAACGGGAGGAGACAGACGTTGTGACACACAGGGGGGTTTGTTACAGAACATGTACAGAGGTGAAGCTCCGCCCACTTTTGGATAAACTCCACCCCCTCCGATGTCGGACTAATCTTGTCCCCTCTTTGCTCCAAACTAAACATATAAAGATCTTTTAGTCTTTCCGGATAAGTTTTGGCTGATATCACCATCAAATGAATTGTACCTCTCCCAATACGCCATCACCTAAAATGTTTCACAGCAGTGAAAGAAGTTGTTTCTGGTGCCTGGTCTAAATGGGAAAGGAGAACTTTTGCAGTATATGGAAATATACATAGACCCCAGACTCTCAATTTTGGCTGAAAATTAAAAATTTCAAGTATGCATCAAATACTGCTTAAAACTCTTCCTAGCTTAGTAAAATGTCTCAAAGCGGTGGGAAAAGTTGCTTCTGGTGCCTGGTTTTGAAATGGGAATGAAAACCTATTTGCAGTATATGGAAATTTACATAGGCCTCAGACTCAATTTTGATTGAAAAAGAAACACTTCAAGTATTCCCCAAATACTGCTTAAAACTCTTCCTAGCTTAGTAAAATGTCTCAAAGCAGTGGGAAAAGTTGCTTCTGGTGCCTGGGTTTGAAATGGGAAAGGAACTAGTTTTTGCAGTATATAGAAAGTCACATATTCCCTGGACCCTCATTTTTGATTGCAAATGGAATGTTTTAATTATGCACCAAATACTGCATGAAACTCTTCCTAGCTTAGTAAAATGTCTCAAAGCATTGATAGAAGTTGCTTCTGGTGCCTGGTTTTGAAATGGGAATGAAAACGTTTGTCCAGTATATGGAAATATACATAGGCCTCAGACTCAATTTTGATTGAAAAAGAAACACTTCAAGTATTTCCCAAATACTGCATGAAACTCTTCCTATCTTAGTAAAATGTCTCAAAGCGTTGATAGAAGTTGCTTCTGGTGCCTGGTTTTGAAATGGGAATGAAAACTATTTGCAGTATGTGTAAATATACATAGACCCCGGACTCTCAATTTTGGCTGAAAATTAAAAATGTCAATGTCTGAAGTTATATATTATAAACTCTTCCTAGCTATATAATTTTTTTCACAGCATTCAAAGATGTTGTTTCTGGTGCCTGGGTTAGAAATGGGACAGGAAACATTTGTTGCAGTATAGAGAAGTACACTCAATTTGATTTGAAAAAGAAACACTTCAGGTATGCCCCAAATACTGCTCAAAACTCTTTCTAGTTTAGTAAAATGTTTCACAGCAGTGAAAGAAGTTGCTTCTGGTGCCTGGGTCTGAAATGGGACAGGAAACAGTTGTTGCACTATATAGAAAGTCACATATTCCCTGGAACCTCAATTTTTATTGAAAATGGAATGTTTCAAGTATGCCCTGAACTCTGCTTTAAACTCGTACTTGCTACATAAAATATCTCAAAATGGTTAAACATGTTCCTTCTGGTACCTGGTTCTAAATGGGAATGAAAAAGTATTTGCAGTATATGGAACTATACATATGCCCCAGACTCAATTTTGGCTGAAAATTAAAACTTTCAAGAAGCCCCAAATCATATATGAAACTCTTCCTAGCTAAGTAAAATGTTTTGCGGCGTTCAAATATGTTGCTTCTGGTGCCTGGGTTTGAAATGGGACAGGAAACATTAGTTGCAGTATAAAGAAGTACACTCAATTTGGATTGAAAAAGAAACACTTCAGGTATGCCCAAATACTGCTGTAAACTCTTCCTAGCTTAGTAACATTTTTCACAGCAGTGAAAGAAGTTGCTTCTGGTGCCTGGTTTTGAAATGGGAAAGGAAAGCTATTTGCTGTATATGGAAATAAACATAGACCCCAGGGGCCTGATTCATTAAGGATCTTAACTTGAGAAACTTCTTATTTCAGTCTCCTGGACAAAACCATGTTACAATGCAAGGGGTGCAAATTAGTATTTTGTTTTGCACATAAGTTAAATACTGACTGTTTTTATGTAGCACACAAATATCAACTTAAAATTTCAGTGTACAAATAAACTATCAAGTATTTGTGTGCTACATGAAAAAACAGTAAGTATTTAACTTATGTGCAAAACAAAATACTAATTTGCACCCATTGCATTGTAACATGGTTTTGTCCAGGAGACTGAAATAAGAAGTTTCTCAAGTTAAGATCCTTAATGAATCAGGCCCCAGACTCTCAATTTTGGCTGAAAATCAAAAATTTCAAGAATGTCCCAAATTATACATTATAAACTCTTCCTAGCTGTGTAAAATTGTTCACAGCGTTCAAAGATGTTGTTTCTGGTGCCTGGGTTAGAAATGGGACAGGAAACATTTGTTGCAGTATAGAGAAGTACACTCAATTTGATTTGAAAAAGAAACACTTCAGGTATGCCCCAAATACTGCTCAAAACTCTTTCTAGTTTAGTAAAATGTTTCACAGCAGTGAAAGAAGTTGCTTCTGGTGCCTGGGTCTGAAATGGGACAGGAAACAGTTGTTGCACTATATAGAAAGTCACATATTCCCTGGAACCTCAATTTTTATTGAAAATGGAATGTTTCAAGTATGCCCTGAACTCTGCTTTAAACTCGTACTTGCTATGTAAAATATCTCAAAATGGTTAAACATGTTCCTTCTGGTACCTGGTTTTAAATGGAAATGAAAAAGTATTTGCAGTATATGGAACTATACATAGGCCCTAAACTCAATTTTGGCTGAAAATTAAAACTTTCAAGAATGCCCCAAATCATATATGAAACTCTTCCTAGCTAAGTAAAATGTTTTGCGGCGTTCAAATATGTTGCTTCTGGTGCCTGGGTTTGAAATGGGACAGGAAACATTTGTTGCAGTATAAAGAAGTACACTCAATTTGGATTGAAAAAGAAACACTTCAGGTATGCCCCAAATACTGCTGTAAACTCTTCCTAGCTTAGTAAAATTTTTCACAGCAGTGAAAGAAGTTGCTTCTGGTGCCTGGTTTTGAAATGGGAAAGGAAAGCTATTTACAGTATATGGAAATATACATAGACTCCAGACTCTCAATTTTAGCGGAAAATTAAAAATGTCAAGAATGTCCCAAATTATACATTATAAACTCTTCCTAGCTGTGTAAAAATTTTCACAGCGTTCAAAGATGTTGTTTCTGGTGCCTGGGTTTGAAATGGGACAGGAAACATTTGTTGCAGTATAGAGAAGTACACTCAATTTGATTTGAAAAAGAAACACTTCAGGTATGCCACAAATACTGCTTAAAACTCTTTCTAGCTTAGTAAAATGTTTCACAGCAGTGAACGAAGTTGCTTATGGTGCCTGGGTTTTGAATGGGACAAGAAACAGTTGTTGCACTATATAGAAATTCACATATTCCCTGGAACCTCAATTTTGATTGAAAATAGAATGAATCAAGTATGCCCTGAACTCTGCTTTAAACTCGTACTTGCTACGTAAAATGTCTCAAAATGGTTAAACATGTTCCTTC
The DNA here is from genome assembly GCF_038048845.1 of Mixophyes fleayi. Lineage (NCBI taxonomy): Eukaryota > Metazoa > Chordata > Amphibia > Anura > Limnodynastidae > Mixophyes > Mixophyes fleayi. The sequence goes on along the minus strand of NC_134407.1, from coordinate 112,663,128 downwards.
TGGTACCTGGTTCTAAATGGGAATGAAAAAGTATTTGCAGTATATGGAACTATACATAGGCCTCAGACTCAATTTTGATTGAAAAAGAAACACTTCAAGTATGCCCCAAATATTGCTTAAAACTCTTGCTAGCTTAGTAAAATGTCTCAAAGCGGTTGGAAAAGTTGCTTCTGGTGCCTGGATTTGAAATGGGACAGGAAACAGTTGTTGCAGTATATAGAAGTACACTCAATTTGATTTGAAAAAGAAACACTTCTGGTATGCCCCAAATCATGCTTAAACCCCTTCTTAGCTTAGTAAAATGTTTCACAGCAGTGAAAGAAGTTGCTTCTGTTGCCTGGGTCTAAATGGGAAAGGAAACAGTTGTTGCAGTATATAGAAGTAGACTCAATTTGGTTTGAAAAAGAAACACTTCAGGTATGCCCCAAATACTGCTTAAAACTCTTCCTAGCTTTGTAAAATGTCTCAAAGCATTGAAAGAAGTTGCTTTTGGTGCCTGGTTTTGAAATAGGATGGAAAGCGTATTTGCAGTATATGGAAATATACATAGGCTGCAGACTCTCAATTTTGGCTGAAAATTAAAAATGTCAAGAATGTCCCAAATTATACATTATAAACTCTTCTTGGCTTAGTAAAAATGTTTCACAGCAGTGAAAGACGTTGTTTCTGTGCCTGGTTTTGAAATGGGAATGAAAACGTGTTTGCAGTATATGGAAATTTACATAGGCCTCAGACTCAATTTTGATTGAAAAAGAAAAACTTCAATTATGCCCCAAATACTGCTTAAAACTCTTCCTAGCTTAGTAAAATGTCTCAAAACAGTGGGAAAAGTAGCTTCTGGTGCCTGCGTTTGAAATGGGACAGCAAATAGTTGTTGTAGTGTATAGAAGTACACTCAATTTGGTTTGAAAAAGAAACACTTCAAGTATGCCCCAAATAATGCTTAAAACACTTCCTAGCTTAGTAAAATGTCTCAAAACAGTGGGAAAAGTAGCTTCTGGTGCCTGCGTTTGAAATGGGACAGCAAATAGTAGTTGCAGTGTATAGAAGTACACTCAATTTGGTTTGAAAAAGAAACACTTCAAGTATGTCCCAAATAATGCTTAAAACTTGTCCCAGCTTAGTAAAATGTTTCACACCAGTGAAAGAAGTTGCTTCTGCTGCTTGGGTTAAAGGAACTAGTTTTTACAGTATATAGAAAGTCACATATTCCCTGGATTGTCCACAATTATCAACTTTCTAAGTCTTTCTGAGCAAGAGAAATCGAAAAACACAGTCATTTCTTAATTGCCGTACAAAGCAATGATTTTTCCACTCCTGTCTTACTTTCTATTGGAATCAATGACTTACATCAATACTTTTACATAATTCTTGTTTCTCATGACATTTCTAACATTGCCCACAATTATCAACTTTCTAAGTCTTTCTGAGTAAGAGAAATCGCAAAACATAATCATTTCTTAATTGCCGTACAAAGCAATGCTTTTTTACACTCCTGTCTTACTTTCTCTTGGAAACAATGACTTACATCAATCCTTTTTCAAAATTCTTGTTTATCATGAAATGTCTAACATTGTCCACAATGATCAACTTTCTAAGTCTTTCTGAGCAAGAGAAATGGCAAAACATAGTCATTTCTTAATTGGCGTACAAAGCAATGCTTTTTTCCACTCCTGTCTTACTTTCTCTTGGACACAATGACTTACATCAATCCTTTTACATAATTCTTGTTTCTCATGACATTTCTAACATTTCCCACAATTATCAACTTTCTAAGTCTTTCTGAGCAAGAGCAATCGCAAAACATAGTCATTTCTTCATTGCATTAGAAAAACAACGCTTTTTTTCACTCCTGTCTCACTTTCTCTTGGAAACATTGACTTACATCAATCCTTTTTCAAAATTCTTGTTTCTCATGACATTTCTAACATTGCCCACAATTATCAACTTTCTAAGTCTTTCTGAGCAAGAGAAATCGCAAAACATAGTCATTTCTTCATTGCCGTACAAAAACAACGCTTTTTTGCACTCCTGTCTCACTTTCTCTTGTAAACAATGACTTACATCAATCCTTTTACATAATTCTTGTTTCTCATGACATTTCTAACATTTCCCACAATTATCAACTTTCTAAGTCTTTCTGAGCAAGAAAAATCGCAAAACATAGTCATTTCTTCATTTCCGTACAAAAACAACGCTTCTTTACACTCCTGTCTCACTTTCTCTTGGAAACAATGACTTACATCAATCCTTTTACATAATTCTTGTTTCTCATGACATTTCTAACATTGCCCACAATTATCAACTTTCTAGTACTTTCTGAGCAAGAGAAATAGCAAAACATAGTCATTTCTTCATTGCATTACAAAAAACAACGCTTTTTTGCACTCCTGTCTCGCGTTCTCTTGGAAACAATGACTTACATCAATCCTTTTTCATAATTCTTGTTTCTCATGACATTTCTAACATTGTCCACAATTATCAACTTTCTAAGTCTTTCTGAGCAGGAGAAATCGCAAAACATAGTCATTTCTTCATTGCCGTACAAAAACAACGCTTTTTTGCACTCCTGTTTTACTTTCTCTTGGAAACAATGACTTACATCAATCCTTTTACATAATTCTTGTTTCTCATGACATTTCTAACTTTGCCCACAATTATCAACTTTCTAAGTCTTTCTGAGCAAGAGCAATCGCAAAACATAGTCATTTCTTCATTGCATTACAAAAACAACGCTTTTTTTCACTCCTGTCTCACTTTCTCTTGGAAACATTGACTTACATCAATCCTTTTTCAAAATTCTTGTTTCTCATGACATTTCTAACATTGCCCACAATTATCAACTTTCTAAGTCTTTCTGAGCAAGAGAAATCGCAAAACATAGTCATTTCTTCATTGCCGTACAAAAACAACGCTTTTTTGCACTCCTGTCTCACTTTCTCTTGTAAACAATGACTTACATCAATCCTTTTACATAATTCTTGTTTCTGATGACATTTCTAACATTGCCCACAATTATCAACTTTCTAGTTCTTTCTGAGCAAGAGAAATCGCAAAACATAGTCATTTCTTCATTGCATTACAAAAAACAACGCTTTTTTGCACTCCTGTCTCACGTTCTCTTGGAAACAATGACTTACATCAATCCTTTTTCATAATTCTTGTTTCTCATGACATTTCTAACATTGCCCACAATTATCAACTTTCTAAGTCTTTCTGAGCAGGAGAAATCGCAAAACATAGTCATTTCTTCATTGCCGTACAAAAACAACGCTTTTTTGCACTCCTGTTTTACTTTCTCTTGGAAACAATGACTTACATCAATCCTTTTACATAATTCTTGTTTCTCATGACATTTCTAACTTTGCCCACAATTATCAACTTTCTAAGTCTTTCTGAGCAAGAGCAATCGTAAAACATAGTCATTTCTTCATTGCATTACAAAAACAACGCTTTTTTTCACTCCTGTCTCACTTTATCTTGGAAACATTGACTTACATCAATCCTTTTTCAAAATTCTTGTTTTTCATGACATTTCTAACATTGCCCACAATTATCAACTTTCTAAGTCTTTCTGAGCAAGAGAAATCGCAAAACATAGTCATTTCTTCATTGCCGTACAAAAACAACGCTTTTTTGCACTCCTGTCTCACTTTCTCTTGTAAACAATGACTTACATCAATCCTTTTACATAATTCTTGTTTCTCATGACATTTCTAACAGTGCCCACAATTATCAACTTTCTAAGTCTTTCTGAGCAAGAGAAATCGCAAAACATAGTCATTTCTTCATTGCCGTACAAAAACAACGCTTTTTTGCACTCCTGTCTAACTTTCTCTTGGAAACAATGACTTACATCAATCCTTTTACATAATTCTTGTTTCTCATGACATTTCTAACATTGCCCACAATTATCAACTTTCTAAGTCATTCTGAGCAAGAGCAATCGCAAATCAAAGTCATTTCTTCATTGCGCTACAAAAACAACGCTTTTTTGCACTCCTGTCTCACTTTCTCTTGGAAACAATGACTTACAACAATCCATTTACATAATTCTTGCTTCTCATGACATTTCAAACATTGCCCACAATTATCAACTTTCTAAGTCTTTCTGAGCAAGAGCAATGGCAAAATATAGTCATTTCTTCATTGCCGTTCAAAAAAACGCTTTTTTGCACTCCTGTCTCACTTTCTCTTGGAAACAATGACTTACATCAATCCTTTTTCATAATTCTTGTTTCTCATGACATTTCTAACATTGCCCACAATTATCAACTTTCTAAGTCTTTCTAAACAGGAGAAATCGCAAAACATAGTCATTTCTTCATTGCCGTACAAAAAGAACGCTTTATTTGCACTCCTGTCTCACTTTCTCTTGGAAACAATGACTTACATCAATCCTTTTACATAATTCTTGTTTCTCATGACATTTCTAACATTGCCCACAATTATCAACTTTCTAAGTCTTTCTGAGCAAGAGAAATCGCAAAACATAGTCATTTCTTCATTGCCGTACAAAAACAACGCTTTTTTTACACTCCTGTCTCACTTTCTCTTGGAAACAATGACTTACATCAATCCTTTAACATAATTCTTGTTTCTCATGACATTTCTAACATTGCCCACAATTATCAACTTTCTAAGTCTTTCTGAGCAAGAGAAATCGCAAAACATAGTCATTTCTTCATTGCATTACAAAAAACAACGCTTTTTTACACTCCTGTCTCGCGATCTCTTGGAAACAATGACTTACATCAATCCTTTTTCATAATTCTTGTTTCTCATGACATTTCTAATATTGCCCACAATTATCAACTTTCTAAGTCTTTCTGAGCAGGAGAAATCGCAAAACACAGTCATTTCTTCATTGCCGTACAAAAACAACGCTTTTTTGAACTCCTGTTTTACTTTCTCTTGGAAACAGTGACTTACATCAATCCTTTTACATAATTCTTGTTTCTCTTGACATTTCTAACATTGCCCACAATTATCAACTTTCTAAGTCTTTCTGAGCAAGAGCAATCGCAAAACATAGTCATTTCTTCATTGCATTACAAAAACAACGCTTTTTTTCACTCCTGTCTCACTTTCTCTTGGAAACATTGACTTACATCAATCCTTTTTCAAAATTCTTGTTTCTCATGACATTTCTAACATTGCCCACAATTATCAACTTTCTAAGTCATTCTGAGCAAGAGCAATCGCAAATCAAAGTCATTTCTTCATTGCGCTACAAAAACAACGCTTTTTTGCACTCCTGTCTCACTTTCTCTTGGAAACAATGACTTACAACAATCCATTTACATAATTCTTGCTTCTCATGACATTTCAAACATTGCCCACAATTATCAACTTTCTAAGTCTTTCTGAGCAAGAGCAATGGCAAAATATAGTCATTTCTTCATTGCCGTACAAAAAAACGCTTTTTTGCACTCCTGTCTCACTTTCTCTTGGAAACAATGACTTACATCAATCCTTTTTCATAATTCTTGTTTCTCATGACATTTCTAACATTGCCCACAATTATCAACTTTCTAAGTCTTTCTAAACAGGAGAAATCGCAAAACATAGTCATTTCTTCATTGCCGTACAAAAAGAACGCTTTATTTGCACTCCTGTCTCACTTTCTCTTGGAAACAATGACTTACATCAATCCTTTTACATAATTCTTGTTTCTCATGACATTTCTAACATTGCCCACAATTATCAACTTTCTAAGTCTTTCTGAGCAAGAGAAATCGCAAAACATAGTCATTTCTTCATTGCCGTACAAAAACAACGCTTTTTTTACACTCCTGTCTCACTTTCTCTTGGAAACAATGACTTACATCAATCCTTTAACATAATTCTTGTTTCTCATGACATTTCTAACATTGCCCACAATTATCAACTTTCTAAGTCTTTCTGAGCAAGAGAAATCGCAAAACATAGTCATTTCTTCATTGCATTACAAAAAACAACGCTTTTTTACACTCCTGTCTCGCGATCTCTTGGAAACAATGACTTACATCAATCCTTTTTCATAATTCTTGTTTCTCATGACATTTCTAATATTGCCCACAATTATCAACTTTCTAAGTCTTTCTGAGCAGGAGAAATCGCAGAACACAGTCATTTCTTCATTGCCGTACAAAAACAACGCTTTTTTGAACTCCTGTTTTACTTTCTCCTGGAAACAGTGACTTACATCAATCCTTTTACATAATTCTTGTTTCTCATGACATTTCTAACATTGCCCACAATTATCAACTTTCTAAGTCTTTCTGAGCAAGAGCAATCGCAAAACATAGTCATTTCTTCATTGCATTACAAAAACAACGCTTTTTTTCACTCCTGTCTCACTTTCTCTTGGAAACATTGACTTACATCAATCCTTTTTCAAAATTCTTGTTTCTCATGACATTTCTAACATTGCCCACAATTATCAACTTTCTAAGTCTTTCTGAGCAAGAGAAATCGCAAAACATAGTCATTTCTTCATTGCCGTACAAAAACAACGCTTTTTTGCACTCCTGTCTCACTTTCTCTTGGAAACAATGACTTACATCAATCCTTTTTCATAATTCTTGTTTCTCATGACATTTCTAACATTGCCCACAATTATCAACTTTCTAAGTCTTTCTGAGCAGGAGAAATTGCAAAACATAGTCATTTCTTCATTGCCGTACCACAACAACGCTTTTTTGCACTACTGTCTCACTTTCTCTTGGAAACAATGACTTACATCAATCCTTTTACATAATGCTTGTTTCTCATGACATTTCTAACATTGCCCACAATTATCAACTTTCTAAGTCTTTCTGAGCAAGAGAAATCGCAAAACATAGTCATTTCTTCATTGCCGTACAAAAACAACGCTTTTTTGCACTCCTGTCTCACTTTCGCTTGGAAACAATGACTTACATCAATCCTTTTACATAATGCTTGTTTCTCATGACATTTCTAACATTGCCCACAATTATCAACTTTCTAAGTCTTTCTGAGCAAGAGCAATGGCAAAATATAGTCATTTCTTCATTGCCGGACAAAACCAACGCTTTTTTGCACTCCTGTCTCACTTTCTCTTGGAAACAATGACTTACAACAATCCTTTTACATAATTCTTGTTTCTCATGACATTTCTAACATTGCCCACAATTATCAACTGTATAAGTCTTTCTGATCAAGAGCAATGGCAAAACATAGTCATTTCTTCATTGCCGGACAAAACCAATGCTTTTTTGCACTCCTGTCTTACTTTCTCTTGGAAACAATGACTTACATCAATCCTTTTACATAATTCTTGTTTCTCATGACATTTCTAACATTGCCCACAATTATCAACTTTATAAGTCTTTCTGAGCAAGAGAAATCGCAAAATGTAGTCATTTCTTCATTGCCGTACAAAAACAATGCTTTTTTGCACTACTGTCTCACTTTCTCTTGGAAACAATGACTTACATCAATCCTTTTACATTATGCTTGTTTCTCATGACATTTCTAACATTGCCCACAATTATCAACTTTCTTAGTCTTTCTGAGCAAGAGAAATCGCAAAACATAGTCATTTCTTCATTGCCGTACAAAAACAACGCTTTTTTGCACTACTGTCTCACTTTCTCTTGGAAACAATGACTTACAACAATCCTTTTACATAATTCTTGTTTCTCATGACATTTCTAACATTGCCCACAATTATAAACTTTATAAGTCTTTCTGATCAAGAGCAATGGCAAAACATAGTCATTTCTTCATTGCCGTACAAAAAAACGCTTTTTTGCACTCCTGTCTCACTTTCTCTTGGAAACAATGACTTACATCAATCCTTTTGCATAATTCTTGTTTCTCATGACATTTCTAACATTGCCCACAATTATCAACTTTCTAAGTCTTTCTGAACAAGAGAAATCGCAAAATTTAGTCATTTTTTATTGCCGTACAAAAACAACGCTTTTTTACACTCCTGTCTCACTTTCTCTTGGAAACAATGACTAACATCAATCCTTTTACATAATTCTTGTTTCTCATGACATTTCTAACATTGCCCACAATTATCAACTTTCTAAGTCTTTCTGAGCAGGAGAAATCGCAAAACATAGTCATTTCTTCATTGCCGTACAAAAACAACGCTTTTTTGCACTCCTGTTTTACTTTCTCTTGGAAACAATGACTTACATCAATCCTTTTACATAATTCTTGTTTCTCATGACATTTCTAACTTTGCCCACAATTATCAACTTTCTAAGTCTTTCTGAGCAGGAGAAATCGCAAAACATAGTCATTTATTCATTGCCGTACAAAAACAACGCTTTTTTGCACTCCTGTTTTACTTTCTCTTGGAAACAATGACTTACATCAATCCTTTTACATAATTCTTGTTTCTCATGACATTTCTAACTTTGCCCACAATTATCAACTTTCTAAGTCTTTCTGAGCAGGAGAAATCGCAAAACATAGTCATTTCTTCATTGCCGTACAAAAAGAACGCTTTATTTGCACTCCTGTCTCACTTTCTCTTGGAAACAATGACTTACATCAATCCTTTTACATAATTCTTGTTTCTCATGACATTTCTAACATTGCCCACAATTATCAACTTTCTAAGTCTTTCTGAGCAAGAGAAATCGCAAAACATAGTCATTTCTTCATTGCCGTACAAAAACAACGCTTTTTTACACTCCTGTCTCACTTTCTCTTGGAAACAATGACTTACATCAATCCTTTAACATAATTCTTGTTTCTCATGACATTTCTAACATTGCCCACAATTATCAACTTTCTAAGTCTTTCTGAGCAAGAGAAATCGCAAAACATAGTCATTTCTTCATTGCATTACAAAAAACAACGCTTTTTTACACTCCTGTCTCGCGATCTCTTGGAAACAATGACTTACATCAATCCTTTTTCATAATTCTTGTTTCTCATGACATTTCTAATATTGCCCACAATTATCAACTTTCTAAGTCTTTCTGAGCAGGAGAAATCGCAAAACACAGTCATTTCTTCATTGCCGTACAAAAACAACGCTTTTTTGAACTCCTGTTTTACTTTCTCTTGGAAACAGTGACTTACATCAATCTTTTTACATAATTCTTGTTTCTCATGACATTTCTAACATTGCCCACAATTATCAACTTTCTAAGTCTTTCTGAGCAAGAGCAATCGCAAAACATAGTCATTTCTTCATTGCATTACAAAAACAACGCTTTTTTTCACTCCTGTCTCACTTTCTCTTGGAAACATTGACTTACATCAATCCTTTTTCAAAATTCTTGTTTCTCATGACATTTCTAACATTGCCCACAATTATCAACTTTCTAAGTCTTTCTGAGCAAGAGAAATCGCAAAACATAGTCATTTCTTCATTGCCGTACAAAAACAACGCTTTTTTGCACTCATGTCTCACTTTCTCTTGGAAACAATGACTTACATCAATCCTTTTTCATAATTCTTGTTTCTCATGACATTTCTAACATTGCCCACAATTATCAACTTTCTAAGTCTTTCTGAGCAGGAGAAATTGCAAAACATAGTCATTTCTTCATTGCCGTACCACAACAACGCTTTTTTGCACTACTGTCTCACTTTCTCTTGGAAACAATGACTTACATCAATCCTTTTACATAATGCTTGTTTCTCATGACATTTCTAACATTGCCCACAAATATCAACTTTCTAAGTCTTTCTGAGCAAGAGAAATCGCAAAACATAGTCATTTCTTCATTGCCGTACAAAAACAACGCTTTTTTGCACTCCTGTCTCACTTTCGCTTGGAAACAATGACTTACATCAATCCTTTTACATAATGCTTGTTTCTCATGACATTTCTAACATTGCCCACAATTATCAACTTTCTAAGTCTTTCTGAGCAAGAGCAATGGCAAAATATAGTCATTTCTTCATTGCCGTACAAAACCAACGCTTTTTTGCACTCCTGTCTCACTTTCTCTTGGAAACAATGACTTACAACAATCCTTTTACATAATTCTTGTTTCTCATGACATTTCTAACATTGCCCACAATTATCAACTGTATAAGTCTTTCTGATCAAGAGCAATGGCAAAACATAGTCATTTCTTCATTGCCGGACAAAACCAATGCTTTTTTGCACTCCTGTCTTACTTTCTCTTGGAAACAATGACTTACATCAATCCTTTTACATAATTCTTGTTTCTCATGACATTTCTAACATTGCCCACAATTATCAACTTTATAAGTCTTTCTGAGCAAGAGAAATCGCAAAATGTAGTCATTTCTTCATTGCCGTACAAAAACAATGCTTTTTTGCACTACTGTCTCACTTTCTCTTGGAAACAATGACTTACATCAATCCTTTTACATTATGCTTGTTTCTCATGACATTTCTAACATTGCCCACAATTATCAACTTTCTTAGTCTTTCTGAGCAAGAGAAATCGCAAAACATAGTCATTTCTTCATTGCCGTACAAAAACAACGCTTTTTTGCACTACTGTCTCACTTTCTCTTGGAAACAATGACTTACAACAATCCTTTTACATAATTCTTGTTTCTCATGACATTTCTAACATTGCCCACAATTATAAACTTTATAAGTCTTTCTGATCAAGAGCAATGGCAAAACATAGTCATTTCTTCATTGCCGTACAAAAAAACGCTTTTTTGCACTCCTGTGTCACTTTCTCTTGGAAACAATGACTTACATCAATCCTTTTGCATAATTCTTGTTTCTCATGACATTTCTAACATTGCCCACAATTATCAACTTTCTAAGTCTTTCTGAACAAGAGAAATCGCAAAATTTAGTCATTTTTTATTGCCGTACAAAAACAACGCTTTTTTACACTCCTGTCTCACTTTCTCTTGGAAACAATGACTAACATCAATCCTTTTACATAATTCTTGTTTCTCATGACATTTCTAACATTGCCCACAATTATCAACTTTCTAAGTCTTTCTGAGCAGGAGAAATCGCAAAACATAGTCATTTCTTCATTGCCGTACAAAAACAACGCTTTTTTGCACTCCTGTTTTACTTTCTCTTGGAAACAATGACTTACATCAATCCTTTTACATAATTCTTGTTTCTCATGACATTTCTAACTTTGCCCACAATTATCAACTTTCTAAGTCTTTCTGAGCAGGAGAAATCGCAAAACATAGTCATTTCTTCATTGCCGTACAAAAACAACGCTTTTTTGCACTCCTGTTTTACTTTCTCTTGGAAACAATGACTTACATCAATCCTTTTACATAATTCTTGTTTCTCATGACATTTCTAACATTGCCCACAATTATCAACTTTCTAAGTCTTTCTGAGCAAGAGAAATCGCAAAACATAGTCATTTCTTCATTGCCGTACAAAAACAACGCTTTTTTGCACTCCTGTCTAACTTTCTCTTGGAAACAATGACTTACATCAATCATTTTTCATAATTCTTGTTTCTCATGACATTTCTAACATTGCCCACAATTATCAACTTTCTAAGTCTTTCTGAGCAGGAGAAATCGCAAAACATAGTCATTTCTTCATTGCCGTACAAAAACAACGCTTTTTTGCACTCCTGTTTTACTTTCTCTTGGAAACAATGACTTACATCAATCCTTTTACATAATTCTTGTTTCTCATGACATTTCTAACTTTGCCCACAATTATCAACTTTCTAAGTCTTTCTGAGCAAGAGCAATCGCAAAACATAGTCATTTCTTCATTGCATTACAAAAACAACGCTTTTTTTCACTCCTGTCTCACTTTATCTTGGAAACATTGACTTACATCAATCCTTTTTCAAAATTCTTGTTTCTCATGACATTTCTAACATTGCCCACAATTATCAACTTTCTAAGTCTTTCTGAGCAAGAGAAATCGCAAAACATAGTCATTTCTTCATTGCCGTACCACAACAACGCTTTTTTGCACTACTGTCTCACTTTCTCTTGGAAACAATGACTTACATCAATCCTTTTACATAATGCTTGTTTCTCATGACATTTCTAACATTGCCCACAATTATCAACTTTCTAAGTCTTTCTGAGCAAGAGAAATCGCAAAACATAGTCATTTCTTCATTGCCGTAGAAAAACAACGCTTTTTTGCACTCCTGTCTCACTTTCGCTTGGAAACAATGACTTACATCAATCCTTTTACATAATGCTTGTTTCTCATGACATTTCTAACATTGCCCACAATTATCAACTTTCTAAGTCTTTCTGAGCAAGAGCAATGGCAAAATATAGTCATTTCTTCATTGCCGGACAAAACCAACGCTTTTTTGCACTCCTGTCTCACTTTCTCTTGGAAACAATGACTTACAACAATCCTTTTACATAATTCTTGTTTCTCATGACATTTCTAACATTGCCCACAATTATCAACTGTATAAGTCTTTCTGATCAAGAGCAATGGCAAAACATAGTCATTTCTTCATTGCCGGACAAAACCAATGCTTTTTTGCACTCCTGTCTTACTTTCTCTTGGAAACAATGACTTACATCAATCCTTTTACATTATGCTTGTTTCTCATGACATTTCTAACATTGCCCACAATTATCAACTTTCTAAGTCTTTCTGAGCAAGAGAAATCGCAAAACATAGTCATTTCTTCATTGCCGTACAAAAACAACGCTTTTTTGCACTACTGTCTCACTTTCTCTTGGAAACAATGACTTACAACAATCCTTTTACATAATTCTTGTTTCTCATGACATTTCTAACATTGCCCACAATTATAAACTTTATAAGTCTTTCTGATCAAGAGCAATGGCAAAACATAGTCATTTCTTCATTGCCGTACAAAAAAACGCTTTTTTGCACTCCTGTCTCACTTTCTCTTGGAAACAATGACTTACATCAATCCTTTTGCATAATTCTTGTTTCTCATGACATTTCTAACATTGCCCACAATTATCAACTTTCTAAGTCTTTCTGAACAAGAGAAATCGCAAAATTTAGTCATTTTTTATTGCCGTACAAAAACAACGCTTTTTTACACTCCTGTCTCACTTTCTCTTGGAAACAATGACTAACATCAATCCTTTTACATAATTCTTGTTTCTCATGACATTTCTAACATTGCCCACAATTATCAACTTTCTAAGTCTTTCTGAGCAGGAGAAATCGCAAAACATAGTCATTTCTTCATTGCCGTACAAAAACAACGCTTTTTTGCACTCCTGTTTTACTTTCTCTTGGAAACAATGACTTACATCAATCCTTTTACATAATTCTTGTTTCTCATGACATTTCTAACATTGCCCACAATTATCAACTTTCTAAGTCTTTCTGAGCAAGAGAAATCGCAAAACATAGTCATTTCTTCATTGCCGTACAAAAACAACGCTTTTTTGCACTCCTGTCTAACTTTCTCTTGGAAACAATGACTTACATCAATCCTTTTTCATAATTCTTGTTTCTCATGACATTTTTAACATTGCCCACAATTATCAATTTTCTAAGTCTTTCTGAGCAGGAGAAATCGCAAAACATAGTCATTTCTTCATTGCCGTACAAAAACAACGCTTTTTTGCACTCCTGTTTCACTTTCTCTTGGAAACAATGACTTACATCAATCCTTTTACATAATTCTTGTTTCTCATGACATTTCTAACTTTGCCCACAATTATAAACTTTCTAAGTCTTTCTGAGCAAGAGCAATCGCAAAACATAGTCATTTCTTCATTGCATTACAAAAACAACGCTTTTTTTCACTCCTGTCTCACTTTATCTTGGAAACATTGACTTACATCAATCCTTTTTCAAAATTCTTGTTTCTCATGACATTTCTAACATTGCCCACAATTATCAACTTTCTAAGTCTTTCTGAGCAAGAGAAATCGCAAAACATAGTCATTTCTTCATTGCATTACAAAAACAACGCTTTTTTGCACTCCTGTCTCACTTTCTCTTGTAAACAATGACTTACATCAATCCTTTTACATAATTCTTGTTTCTCATGACATTTCTAACAGTGCCCACAATTATCAACTTTCTAAGTCTTTCTGAGCAAGAGAAATCGCAAAACATAGTCATTTCTTCATTGCCGTACAAAAAACCGCTTTTTTGCACTCCTGTCTCACTTTCTCTTGGAAACAATGACTTACATCAATCCTTTTGCATAATTCTTGTTTCTCATGACATTTCTAACATTGCCCACAATTATCAACTTTCTAAGTCTTTCTGAACAAGAGAAATCGCAAAATTTAGTCATTTTTTATTGCCGTACAAAAACAACGCTTTTTTACACTCCTGTCTCACTTTCTCTTGGAAACAATGACTAACATCAATCCTTTTACATAATTCTTGTTTCTCATGACATTTCTAACATTGCCCACAATTATCAACTTTCTATGTCTTTCTGAGCAGGAGAAATCGCAAAACATAGTCATTTCTTCATTGCCGTACAAAAACAACGCTTTTTTGCACTCCTGTTTTACTTTCTCTTGGAAACAATGACTTACATCAATCCTTTTACATAATTCTTGTTTCTCATGACATTTTTAACATTGCCCACAATTATCAACTTTCTAAGTCTTTCTGAGCAGGAGAAATCGCAAAACATAGTCATTTCTTCATTGCCGTACAAAAACAACGCTTTTTTGCACTCCTGTTTTACTTTCTCTTGGAAACAATGACTTACATCAATCCTTTTACATAATTCTTGTTTCTCATGACATTTCTAACATTGCCCACAATTATCAACTTTCTAAGTCTTTCTGAGCAAGAGAAATCGCAAAACATAGTCATTTCTTCATTGCCGTACAAAAACAACGCTTTTTTTGCACTCCTGTCTAACTTTCTCTTGGAAACAATGACTTACATCAATCCTTTTCATAATTCTTGTTTCTCATGACATTTTTAACATTGCCCACAATTATCAACTTTCTAAGTCTTTCTGAGCAGGAGAAATCGCAAAACATAGTCATTTCTTCATTGCCGTACAAAAACAACGCTTTTTTGCACTACTGTTTTACTTTCTCTTGGAAACAATGACTTACATCAATCCTTTTACATAATTCTTGTTTCTCATGACATTTCTAACTTTGCCCACAATTATCAACTTTCTAAGTCTTTCTGAAGAGTAAGAGCAATCGCAAAACATAGTCATTTCTTCATTGCATTACAAAAACAACAACACTTTTTTTCACTCCTGTCTCACTTTATCTTGGAAACATTGACTTACATCAATCCTTTTTCAAAATTCTTGTTTCTCATGACATTTCTAACATTGCCCACAATTATCAACTTTCTAAGTCTTTCTGAGCAAGAGAAATCGCAAAACATAGTCATTTCTTCATTGCATTACAAAAACAACGCTTTTTTGCACTCCTGTCTCACTTTCTCTTGTAAACAATGACTTACATCAATCCTTTTACATAATTCTTGTTTCTCATGACATTTGCTAACATTGCCCACAATTATCAACTTTCTAAGTCATTCTGAGCAAGAGCAATGGCAAAACATAGTCATTTCTTCATTGCCGTACAAAAAAACGCTTTTTTGCACTCCTGTCTCACTTTCTCTTGGAAACAATGACTTACATCAATCCTTTTGCATAATTCTTGTTTCTCATGACATTTCTAACATTGCCCACAATTATCAACTTTCTAAGTCTTTCTGAACAAGAGAAATCGCAAAATTTAGTCATTTTTTATTGCCGTACAAAAACAACGCTTTTTTACACTCCTGTCTCACTTTCTCTTGGAAACAATGACTAACATCAATCCTTTTTACATAATTCTTGTTTCTCATGACATTTCTAACATTGCCCACAATTATCAACTTTCTAAGTCTTTCTGAGCAGGAGAAATGGCAAAACATAGTCATTTCTTCATTGCCGTACAAAAACAACGCTTTTTTACACTCCTGTCTCACTTTCTCTTGGAAACAATGATTTACATCAATCCTTTTACATAATTCTTGTTTCTCATGACTTTTATAACATTGCCCACAATTATCAACTTTCTAAGTCTTTCTGAGCAAGAGAAATCGCAAAACATAGTCATTTCTTCATTGCCGTACCACAACAATGCTTTTTTGCACTACTGTCTCACTTTCTCTTGGAAACAATGACTTACATCAATCCTTTTACATAATTCTTGTTTCTCATGACATTTCTAACATTGCCCACAATTATCAACTTTCTAAGTCTTTCTGAGCAAGAGCAATCGCAAAACATAGTCATTTCTTCATTGCATTACAAAAACAACGCTTTTTTTCACTCCTGTCTCACTTTCTCTTGGAAACATTGACTTACATCAATCCTTTTTCAAAATTCTTGTTTCTCATGACATTTCTAACATTGCCCACAATTATCAACTTTCTAAGTCTTTCTGAGCAAGAGCAATGGCAAAATATAGTCATTTCTTCATTGCCGGACAAAACCAACGCTTTTTTGCACTCCTGTCTCACTA